>NC_087252.1:33255464-33505464 GCF_037042905.1 Lytechinus pictus
TGACGGAGCAAGCCCCTATTCCATGGCCTAAGTTCAAAAATCAGTTTAATATACAAGCGATTCGGTGAATCGCGTTTCAGATATTAAGCTGAAAAGAACAGATACTACACATGATCTTAGCCAAAAGGCCGAGAAGCGATACCGAGTTGCCGTTTTCGGAAAGCTATATACAATAAATTACAATAAAGAAAAACAGTGAGGCAACGTTACCATTCTACAGAGTTTAACCGTATAACAACCTCAATATCTTTTAAAAGGACAATAGCTATCGGACGAAGATATTAACACATTCCGGCGAGCTATTGTTTCTAACAAACCGGGGCAAAGACATTGACCAAACCTTGTTTATAGAAATGATATCAAGCATCAAAGGTTAAAAAGTGTCTCTTTTGTAAGAGTTTTCTCGACGACGTACATTGTCAGCCATGAACGGGTAGATACGGGGTGAATGCCAATTTCATTCAAAAGATTTTTTAATTTGATACAGCTGATTGACAAAAGTGTATGCATTCGATTCACCATCCAGCATAGATTCCAGAAAGGACAATCACAGAAATTCCTTCGTCCAAATTGGTAAGAAATATTACTTAACTTTTAAGAACTATTTGACTGGCGAAAGAATGCCCGCCTCTACTGAAAAAGCCGGTCGTTTTCGGGAAGTCCCCTGAAAATTGAGAAAAATCACCGGTGGAATCGATTACAAGCACGAGAAGCGTGTGACTTTCTCAGCAACTCCGCCGTCTACGACGAAGATGTAATACAAATAGAAACAGTGAAACTGAGGTAGTGGATACGGAATTGTTTAATAATTTATTCAATTTCTTTTCGAGAAAGACAAATGGAAAATGGTTGAATACAATGTTCAATTTACAATGAAAGAAAGAGCTCCCCCCCCCCCCCTACAAGAAAAAAAAAAGTAAGAAAAACAGCGTAATTCAGGTGGAGGAAAAGTAACATTCTTTCTTTGGTATTTTATTAACCCCTTGAGGGGTGGGCCGATCCCGGAGGTACTGCAATACCGGGCCAACCCGTGCCAGGACGGAGCAAGCCCCTATTCCATGGCCTAAGTTCAAAAATCAGTTTAATATACAAGCGATTCGGTGAATCGCGTTTCAGATATTAAGCTGAAAAGAACAGATACTACACATGATCTTAGCCAAAAGGCCGAGAAGCGATACCGAGTTGCCGTTTTCGGAAAGCTATATACAATAAATTACAATAAAGAAAAACAGTGAGGCAACGTTACCATTCTACAGAGTTTAACCGTATAACAACCTCAATATCTTTTAAAAGGACAATAGCTATCGGACGAAGATATTAACACATTCCGGCGAGCTATTGTTTCTAACAAACCGGGGCAAAGACATTGACCAAACCTTGTTTATAGAAATGATATCAAGCATCAAAGGTTAAAAAGTGTCTCTTTTGTAAGAGTTTTCTCGACGACGTACATTGTCAGCCATGAACGGGTAGATACGGGGTGAATGCCAATTTCATTCAAAAGATTTTTTAATTTGATACAGCTGATTGACAAAAGTGTATGCATTCGATTCACCATCCAGCATAGATTCCAGAAAGGACAATCACAGAAATTCCTTCGTCCAAATTGGTAAGAAATATTACTTAACTTTTAAGAACTATTTGACTGGCGAAAGAATGCCCGCCTCTACTGAAAAAGCCGGTCGTTTTCGGGAAGTCCCCTGAAAATTGAGAAAAATCACCGGTGGAATCGATTACAAGCACGAGAAGCGTGTGACTTTCTCAGCAACTCCGCCGTCTACGACGAAGATGTAATACAAATAGAAACAGTGAAACTGAGGTAGTGGATACGGAATTGTTTAATAATTTATTCAATTTCTTTTCGAGAAAGACAAATGGAAAATGGTTGAATACAATGTTCAATTTACAATGAAAGAAAGAGCTCCCCCCCCCCCCTACAAGAAAAAAAAAGTAAGAAAAACAGCGTAATTCAGGTGGAGGAAAAGTAACATTCTTTCTTTGGTATTTTATTAACCCCTTGAGGGGTGGGCCGATCCCGGAGGTACTGCAATACCGGGCCAACCCGTGGCCAGGACGGAGCAAGCCCCTATTCCATGGCCTAAGTTCAAAAATCAGTTTAATATACAAGCGATTCGGTGAATCGCGTTTCAGATATTAAGCTGAAAAGAACAGATACTACACATGATCTTAGCCAAAAGGCCGAGAAGCGATACCGAGTTGCCGTTTTCGGAAAGCTATATACAATAAATTACAATAAAGAAAAAACAGTGAGGCAACGTTACCATTCTACAGAGTTTAACCGTATAACAACCTCAATATCTTTTAAAAGGACAATAGCTATCGGACGAAGATATTAACACATTCCGGCGAGCTATTGTTTCTAACAAACCGGGGCAAAGACATTGACCAAACCTTGTTTATAGAAATGATATCAAGCATCAAAGGTTAAAAAGTGTCTCTTTTGTAAGAGTTTTCTCGACGACGTACATTGTCAGCCATGAACGGGGTAGATACGGGGTGAATGCCAATTTCATTCAAAAGATTTTTTAATTTGATACAGCTGATTGACAAAAGTGTATGCATTCGATTCACCATCCAGCATAGATTCCAGAAAGGACAATCACAGAAATTCCTTCGTCCAAATTGGTAAGAAATATTACTTAACTTTTAAGAACTATTTGACTGGCGAAAGAATGCCCGCCTCTACTGAAAAGCCGGTCGTTTTCGGGAAGTCCCTGAAAATTGAGAAAAATCACCGGTGGAATCGATTACAAGCACGAGAAGCGTGTGACTTTCTCAGCAACTCCGCCGTCTACGACGAAGATGTAATACAAATAGAAACAGTGAAACTGAGGTAGTGGATACGGAATTGTTTAATAATTTATTCAATTTCTTTTCGAGAAAGACAAATGGAAAATGGTTGAATACAATGTTCAATTTACAATGAAAGAAAGAGCTCCCCCCCCCCCCCTACAAGAAAAAAAAAAGTAAGAAAAACAGCGTAATTCAGGTGGAGGAAAAGTAACATTCTTTCTTTGGTATTTTATTAACCCCTTGAGGGGTGGGCCGATCCCGGAGGTACTGCAATACCGGGCCAACCCGTGGCCAGGACGGAGCAAGCCCCTATTCCATGGCCTAAGTTCAAAAATCAGTTTAATATACAAGCGATTCGGTGAATCGCGTTTCAGATATTAAGCTGAAAAGAACAGATACTACACATGATCTTAGCCAAAAGGCCGAGAAGCGATACCGAGTTGCCGTTTTCGGAAAGCTATATACAATAAATTACAATAAAGAAAAACAGTGAGGCAACGTTACCATTCTACAGAGTTTAACCGTATAACAACCTCAATATCTTTTAAAAGGACAATAGCTATCGGACGAAGATATTAACACATTCCGGCGAGCTATTGTTTCTAACAAACCGGGGCAAAGACATTGACCAAACCTTGTTTATAGAAATGATATCAAGCATCAAAAGGTTAAAAAGTGTCTCTTTTGTAAGAGTTTTCTCGACGACGTACATTGTCAGCCATGAACGGGTAGATACGGGGTGAATGCCAATTTCATTCAAAAGATTTTTAATTTGATACAGCTGATTGACAAAAGTGTATGCATTCGATTCACCATCCAGCATAGATTCCAGAAAGGACAATCACAGAAATTCCTTCGTCCAAATTGGTAAGAAATATTACTTAACTTTTAAGAACTATTTGACTGGCGAAAGAATGCCCGCCTCTACTGAAAAAGCCGGTCGTTTTCGGGAAGTCCCCTGAAAATTGAGAAAAATCACCGGTGGAATCGATTACAAGCACGAGAAGCGTGTGACTTTCTCAGCAACTCCGCCGTCTACGACGAAGATGTAATACAAATAGAAACAGTGAAACTGAGGTAGTGGATACGGAATTGTTTAATAATTTATTCAATTTCTTTTCGAGAAAGACAAATGGAAAATGGTTGAATACAATGTTCAATTTACAATGAAAGAAAGAGCTCCCCCCCCCCCCTACAAGAAAAAAAAAAAGTAAGAAAAACAGCGTAATTCAGGTGGAGGAAAAGTAACATTCTTTCTTTGGTATTTTATTAACCCCTTGAGGGGTGGGCCGATCCCGGAGGTACTGCAATACCGGGCCAACCCGTGGCCAGGACGGAGCAAGCCCCTATTCCATGGCCTAAGTTCAAAAATCAGTTTAATATACAAGCGATTCGGTGAATCGCGTTTCAGATATTAAGCTGAAAAGAACAGATACTACACATGATCTTAGCCAAAAGGCCGAGAAGCGATACCGAGTTGCCGTTTTCGGAAAGCTATATACAATAAATTACAATAAAGAAAAACAGTGAGGCAACGTTACCATTCTACAGAGTTTAACCGTATAACAACCTCAATATCTTTTAAAAGGACAATAGCTATCGGACGAAGATATTAACACATTCCGGCGAGCTATTGTTTCTAACAAACCGGGGCAAAGACATTGACCAAACCTTGTTTATAGAAATGATATCAAGCATCAAAGGTTAAAAAGTGTCTCTTTTGTAAGAGTTTTCTCGACGACGTACATTGTCAGCCATGAACGGGTAGATACGGGGTGAATGCCAATTTCATTCAAAAGATTTTTTTAATTTGATACAGCTGATTGACAAAAGTGTATGCATTCGATTCACCATCCAGCATAGATTCCAGAAAGGACAATCACAGAAATTCCTTCGTCCAAATTGGTAAGAAATATTACTTAACTTTTAAGAACTATTTGACTGGCGAAAGAATGCCCGCCTCTACTGAAAAAGCCGGTCGTTTTCGGGAAGTCCCCTGAAAATTGAGAAAAATCACCGGTGGAATCGATTACAAGCACGAGAAGCGTGTGACTTTCTCAGCAACTCCGCCGTCTACGACGAAGATGTAATACAAATAGAAACAGTGAAACTGAGGTAGTGGATACGGAATTGTTTAATAATTTATTCAATTTCTTTTCGAGAAAGACAAATGGAAAATGGTTGAATACAATGTTCAATTTACAATGAAAGAAAGAGCTTCCCCCCCCCCCCTACAAGAAAAAAAAAAGTAAGAAAAACAGCGTAATTCAGGTGGAGGAAAAGTAACATTCTTTCTTTGGTATTTTATTAACCCCTTGAGGGGTGGGCCGATCCCGGAGGTACTGCAATACCGGGCCAACCCGTGGCCAGGACGGAGCAAGCCCCTATTCCATGGCCTAAGTTCAAAAATCAGTTTAATATACAAGCGATTCGGTGAATCGCGTTTCAGATATTAAGCTGAAAAGAACAGATACTACACATGATCTTAGCCAAAAGGCCGAGAAGCGATACCGAGTTGCCGTTTTCGGAAAGCTATATACAATAAATTACAATAAAGAAAAACAGTGAGGCAACGTTACCATTCTACAGAGTTTAACCGTATAACAACCTCAATATCTTTTAAAAGGACAATAGCTATCGGACGAAGATATTAACACATTCCGGCGAGCTATTGTTTCTAACAAACCGGGGCAAAGACATTGACCAAACCTTGTTTATAGAAATGATATCAAGCATCAAAGGTTAAAAAGTGTCTCTTTTGTAAGAGTTTTCTCGACGACGTACATTGTCAGCCATGAACGGGTAGATACGGGGTGAATGCCAATTTCATTCAAAAGATTTTTTAATTTGATACAGCTGATTGACAAAAGTGTATGCATTCGATTCACCATCCAGCATAGATTCCAGAAAGGACAATCACAGAAATTCCTTCGTCCAAATTGGTAAGAAATATTACTTAACTTTTAAGAACTATTTGACTGGCGAAAGAATGCCCGCCTCTACTGAAAAAGCCGGTCGTTTTCGGGAAGTCCCCTGAAAATTGAGAAAAATCACCGGTGGAATCGATTACAAGCACGAGAAGCGTGTGACTTTCTCAGCAACTCCGCCGTCTACGACGAAGATGTAATACAAATAGAAACAGTGAAACTGAGGTAGTGGATACGGAATTGTTTAATAATTTATTCAATTTCTTTTCGAGAAAGACAAATGGAAAATGGTTGAATACAATGTTCAATTTACAATGAAAGAAAGAGCTCCCCCCCCCCCCTACAAGAAAAAAAAAAGTAAGAAAAACAGCGTAATTCAGGTGGAGGAAAAGTAACATTCTTTCTTTGGTATTTTATTAACCCCTTGAGGGGTGGGCCGATCCCGGAGGTACTGCAATACCGGGCCAACCCGTGGCCAGGACGGAGCAAGCCCCTATTCCATGGCCTAAGTTCAAAAATCAGTTTAATATACAAGCGATTCGGTGAATCGCGTTTCAGATATTAAGCTGAAAAGAACAGATACTACACATGATCTTAGCCAAAAGGCCGAGAAGCGATACCGAGTTGCCGTTTTCGGAAAGCTATATACAATAAATTACAATAAAGAAAAACAGTGAGGCAACGTTACCATTCTACAGAGTTTAACCGTATAACAACCTCAATATCTTTTAAAAGGACAATAGCTATCGGACGAAGATATTAACACATTCCGGCGAGCTATTGTTTCTAACAAACCGGGGCAAAGACATTGACCAAACCTTGTTTATAGAAATGATATCAAGCATCAAAGGTTAAAAAGTGTCTCTTTTGTAAGAGTTTTCTCGACGACGTACATTGTCAGCCATGAACGGGTAGATACGGGGTGAATGCCAATTTCATTCAAAAGATTTTTTAATTTGATACAGCTGATTGACAAAAGTGTATGCATTCGATTCACCATCCAGCATAGATTCCAGAAAGGACAATCACAGAAATTCCTTCGTCCAAATTGGTAAGAAATATTACTTAACTTTTAAGAACTATTTGACTGGCGAAAGAATGCCCGCCTCTACTGAAAAAGCCGGTCGTTTTCGGGAAGTCCCCTGAAAATTGAGAAAAATCACCGGTGGAATCGATTACAAGCACGAGAAGCGTGTGACTTTCTCAGCAACTCCGCCGTCTACGACGAAGATGTAATACAAATAGAAACAGTGAAACTGAGGTAGTGGATACGGAATTGTTTAATAATTTATTCAATTTCTTTTCGAGAAAGACAAATGGAAAATGGTTGAATACAATGTTCAATTTACAATGAAAGAAAGAGCTCCCCCCCCCCCCCTACAAGAAAAAAAAAAGTAAGAAAAACAGCGTAATTCAGGTGGAGGAAAAGTAACATTCTTTCTTTGGTATTTTATTAACCCCTTGAGGGGTGGGCCGATCCCGGAGGTACTGCAATACCGGGCCAACCCGTGGCCAGGACGGAGCAAGCCCCTATTCCATGGCCTAAGTTCAAAAATCAGTTTAATATACAAGCGATTCGGTGAATCGCGTTTCAGATATTAAGCTGAAAAGAACAGATACTACACATGATCTTAGCCAAAAGGCCGAGAAGCGATACCGAGTTGCCGTTTTCGGAAAGCTATATACAATAAATTACAATAAAGAAAAACAGTGAGGCAACGTTACCATTCTACAGAGTTTAACCGTATAACAACCTCAATATCTTTTAAAAGGACAATAGCTATCGGACGAAGATATTAACACATTCCGGCGAGCTATTGTTTCTAACAAACCGGGGCAAAGACATTGACCAAACCTTGTTTATAGAAATGATATCAAGCATCAAAGGTTAAAAAGTGTCTCTTTTGTAAGAGTTTTCTCGACGACGTACATTGTCAGCCATGAACGGGTAGATACGGGGTGAATGCCAATTTCATTCAAAAGATTTTTTAATTTGATACAGCTGATTGACAAAAGTGTATGCATTCGATTCACCATCCAGCATAGATTCCAGAAAGGACAATCACAGAAATTCCTTCGTCCAAATTGGTAAGAAATATTACTTAACTTTTAAGAACTATTTGACTGGCGAAAGAATGCCCGCCTCTACTGAAAAAGCCGGTCGTTTTCGGGAAGTCCCCTGAAAATTGAGAAAAATCACCGGTGGAATCGATTACAAGCACGAGAAGCGTGTGACTTTCTCAGCAACTCCGCCGTCTACGACGAAGATGTAATACAAATAGAAACAGTGAAACTGAGGTAGTGGATACGGAATTGTTTAATAATTTATTCAATTTCTTTTCGAGAAAGACAAATGGAAAATGGTTGAATACAATGTTCAATTTACAATGAAAGAAAGAGCTCCCCCCCCCCCCCTACAAGAAAAAAAAAAGTAAGAAAAACAGCGTAATTCAGGTGGAGGAAAAGTAACATTCTTTCTTTGGTATTTTATTAACCCCTTGAGGGGTGGGCCGATCCCGGAGGTACTGCAATACCGGGCCAACCCGTGGCCAGGACGGAGCAAGCCCCTATTCCATGGCCTAAGTTCAAAAATCAGTTTAATATACAAGCGATTCGGTGAATCGCGTTTCAGATATTAAGCTGAAAAGAACAGATACTACACATGATCTTAGCCAAAAGGCCGAGAAGCGATACCGAGTTGCCGTTTTCGGAAAGCTATATACAATAAATTACAATAAAGAAAAACAGTGAGGCAACGTTACCATTCTACAGAGTTTAACCGTATAACAACCTCAATATCTTTTAAAAGGACAATAGCTATCGGACGAAGATATTAACACATTCCGGCGAGCTATTGTTTCTAACAAACCGGGGCAAAGACATTGACCAAACCTTGTTTATAGAAATGATATCAAGCATCAAAGGTTAAAAAGTGTCTCTTTTGTAAGAGTTTTCTCGACGACGTACATTGTCAGCCATGAACGGGTAGATACGGGGTGAATGCCAATTTCATTCAAAAGATTTTTTAATTTGATACAGCTGATTGACAAAAGTGTATGCATTCGATTCACCATCCAGCATAGATTCCAGAAAGGACAATCACAGAAATTCCTTCGTCCAAATTGGTAAGAAATATTACTTAACTTTTAAGAACTATTTGACTGGCGAAAGAATGCCCGCCTCTACTGAAAAAGCCGGTCGTTTTCGGGAAGTCCCCTGAAAATTGAGAAAAATCACCGGTGGAATCGATTACAAGCACGAGAAGCGTGTGACTTTCTCAGCAACTCCGCCGTCTACGACGAAGATGTAATACAAATAGAAACAGTGAAACTGAGGTAGTGGATACGGAATTGTTTAATAATTTATTCAATTTCTTTTCGAGAAAGACAAATGGAAAATGGTTGAATACAATGTTCAATTTACAATGAAAGAAAGAGCTCCCCCCCCCCCCTACAAGAAAAAAAAAAGTAAGAAAAACAGCGTAATTCAGGTGGAGGAAAAGTAACATTCTTTCTTTGGTATTTTATTAACCCCTTGAGGGGTGGGCCGATCCCGGAGGTACTGCAATACCGGGCCAACCCGTGGCCAGGACGGAGCAAGCCCCTATTCCATGGCCTAAGTTCAAAAATCAGTTTAATATACAAGCGATTCGGTGAATCGCGTTTCAGATATTAAGCTGAAAAGAACAGATACTACACATGATCTTAGCCAAAAGGCCGAGAAGCGATACCGAGTTGCCGTTTTCGGAAAGCTATATACAATAAATTACAATAAAGAAAAACAGTGAGGCAACGTTACCATTCTACAGAGTTTAACCGTATAACAACCTCAATATCTTTTAAAAGGACAATAGCTATCGGACGAAGATATTAACACATTCCGGCGAGCTATTGTTTCTAACAAACCGGGGCAAAGACATTGACCAAACCTTGTTTATAGAAATGATATCAAGCATCAAAGGTTAAAAAGTGTCTCTTTTGTAAGAGTTTTCTCGACGACGTACATTGTCAGCCATGAACGGGTAGATACGGGGTGAATGCCAATTTCATTCAAAAGATTTTTTAATTTGATACAGCTGATTGACAAAAGTGTATGCATTCGATTCACCATCCAGCATAGATTCCAGAAAGGACAATCACAGAAATTCCTTCGTCCAAATTGGTAAGAAATATTACTTAACTTTTAAGAACTATTTGACTGGCGAAAGAATGCCCGCCTCTACTGAAAAAGCCGGTCGTTTTCGGGAAGTCCCCTGAAAATTGAGAAAAATCACCGGTGGAATCGATTACAAGCACGAGAAGCGTGTGACTTTCTCAGCAACTCCGCCGTCTACGACGAAGATGTAATACAAATAGAAACAGTGAAACTGAGGTAGTGGATACGGAATTGTTTAATAATTTATTCAATTTCTTTTCGAGAAAGACAAATGGAAAATGGTTGAATACAATGTTCAATTTACAATGAAAGAAAGAGCTCCCCCCCCCCCCTACAAGAAAAAAAAAAGTAAGAAAAACAGCGTAATTCAGGTGGAGGAAAAGTAACATTCTTTCTTTGGTATTTTATTAACCCCTTGAGGGGTGGGCCGATCCCGGAGGTACTGCAATACCGGGCCAACCCGTGGCCAGGACGGAGCAAGCCCCTATTCCATGGCCTAAGTTCAAAAATCAGTTTAATATACAAGCGATTCGGTGAATCGCGTTTCAGATATTAAGCTGAAAAGAACAGATACTACACATGATCTTAGCCAAAAGGCCGAGAAGCGATACCGAGTTGCCGTTTTCGGAAAGCTATATACAATAAATTACAATAAAGAAAAACAGTGAGGCAACGTTACCATTCTACAGAGTTTAACCGTATAACAACCTCAATATCTTTTAAAAGGACAATAGCTATCGGACGAAGATATTAACACATTCCGGCGAGCTATTGTTTCTAACAAACCGGGGCAAAGACATTGACCAAACCTTGTTTATAGAAATGATATCAAGCATCAAAGGTTAAAAAGTGTCTCTTTTGTAAGAGTTTTCTCGACGACGTACATTGTCAGCCATGAACGGGTAGATACGGGGTGAATGCCAATTTCATTCAAAAGATTTTTTAATTTGATACAGCTGATTGACAAAAGTGTATGCATTCGATTCACCATCCAGCATAGATTCCAGAAAGGACAATCACAGAAATTCCTTCGTCCAAATTGGTAAGAAATATTACTTAACTTTTAAGAACTATTTGACTGGCGAAAGAATGCCCGCCTCTACTGAAAAAGCCGGTCGTTTTCGGGAAGTCCCCTGAAAATTGAGAAAAATCACCGGTGGAATCGATTACAAGCACGAGAAGCGTGTGACTTTCTCAGCAACTCCGCCGTCTACGACGAAGATGTAATACAAATAGAAACAGTGAAACTGAGGTAGTGGATACGGAATTGTTTAATAATTTATTCAATTTCTTTTCGAGAAAGACAAATGGAAAATGGTTGAATACAATGTTCAATTTACAATGAAAGAAAGAGCTCCCCCCCCCCCCTACAAGAAAAAAAAAAGTAAGAAAAACAGCGTAATTCAGGTGGAGGAAAAGTAACATTCTTTCTTTGGTATTTTATTAACCCCTTGAGGGGTGGGCCGATCCCGGAGGTACTGCAATACCGGGCCAACCCGTGGCCAGGACGGAGCAAGCCCCTATTCCATGGCCTAAGTTCAAAAATCAGTTTAATATACAAGCGATTCGGTGAATCGCGTTTCAGATATTAAGCTGAAAAGAACAGATACTACACATGATCTTAGCCAAAAGGCCGAGAAGCGATACCGAGTTGCCGTTTTCGGAAAGCTATATACAATAAATTACAATAAAGAAAAACAGTGAGGCAACGTTACCATTCTACAGAGTTTAACCGTATAACAACCTCAATATCTTTTAAAAGGACAATAGCTATCGGACGAAGATATTAACACATTCCGGCGAGCTATTGTTTCTAACAAACCGGGGCAAAGACATTGACCAAACCTTGTTTATAGAAATGATATCAAGCATCAAAGGTTAAAAAGTGTCTCTTTTGTAAGAGTTTTCTCGACGACGTACATTGTCAGCCATGAACGGGTAGATACGGGGTGAATGCCAATTTCATTCAAAAGATTTTTTAATTTGATACAGCTGATTGACAAAAGTGTATGCATTCGATTCACCATCCAGCATAGATTCCAGAAAGGACAATCACAGAAATTCCTTCGTCCAAATTGGTAAGAAATATTACTTAACTTTTAAGAACTATTTGACTGGCGAAAGAATGCCCGCCTCTACTGAAAAAGCCGGTCGTTTTCGGGAAGTCCCCTGAAAATTGAGAAAAATCACCGGTGGAATCGATTACAAGCACGAGAAGCGTGTGACTTTCTCAGCAACTCCGCCGTCTACGACGAAGATGTAATACAAATAGAAACAGTGAAACTGAGGTAGTGGATACGGAATTGTTTAATAATTTATTCAATTTCTTTTCGAGAAAGACAAATGGAAAATGGTTGAATACAATGTTCAATTTACAATGAAAGAAAGAGCTCCCCCCCCCCCCCTACAAGAAAAAAAAAAGTAAGAAAAACAGCGTAATTCAGGTGGAGGAAAAGTAACATTCTTTCTTTGGTATTTTATTAACCCCTTGAGGGGTGGGCCGATCCCGGAGGTACTGCAATACCGGGCCAACCCGTGGCCAGGACGGAGCAAGCCCCTATTCCATGGCCTAAGTTCAAAAATCAGTTTAATATACAAGCGATTCGGTGAATCGCGTTTCAGATATTAAGCTGAAAAGAACAGATACTACACATGATCTTAGCCAAAAGGCCGAGAAGCGATACCGAGTTGCCGTTTTCGGAAAGCTATATACAATAAATTACAATAAAGAAAAACAGTGAGGCAACGTTACCATTCTACAGAGTTTAACCGTATAACAACCTCAATATCTTTTAAAAGGACAATAGCTATCGGACGAAGATATTAACACATTCCGGCGAGCTATTGTTTCTAACAAACCGGGGCAAAGACATTGACCAAACCTTGTTTATAGAAATGATATCAAGCATCAAAGGTTAAAAAGTGTCTCTTTTGTAAGAGTTTTCTCGACGACGTACATTGTCAGCCATGAACGGGTAGATACGGGGTGAATGCCAATTTCATTCAAAAGATTTTTTAATTTGATACAGCTGATTGACAAAAGTGTATGCATTCGATTCACCATCCAGCATAGATTCCAGAAAGGACAATCACAGAAATTCCTTCGTCCAAATTGGTAAGAAATATTACTTAACTTTTAAGAACTATTTGACTGGCGAAAGAATGCCCGCCTCTACTGAAAAAGCCGGTCGTTTTCGGGAAGTCCCCTGAAAATTGAGAAAAATCACCGGTGGAATCGATTACAAGCACGAGAAGCGTGTGACTTTCTCAGCAACTCCGCCGTCTACGACGAAGATGTAATACAAATAGAAACAGTGAAACTGAGGTAGTGGATACGGAATTGTTTAATAATTTATTCAATTTCTTTTCGAGAAAGACAAATGGAAAATGGTTGAATACAATGTTCAATTTACAATGAAAGAAAGAGCTCCCCCCCCCCCCTACAAGAAAAAAAAAAGTAAGAAAAACAGCGTAATTCAGGTGGAGGAAAAGTAACATTCTTTCTTTGGTATTTTATTAACCCCTTGAGGGGTGGGCCGATCCCGGAGGTACTGCAATACCGGGCCAACCCGTGGCCAGGACGGAGCAAGCCCCTATTCCATGGCCTAAGTTCAAAAATCAGTTTAATATACAAGCGATTCGGTGAATCGCGTTTCAGATATTAAGCTGAAAAGAACAGATACTACACATGATCTTAGCCAAAAGGCCGAGAAGCGATACCGAGTTGCCGTTTTCGGAAAGCTATATACAATAAATTACAATAAAGAAAAACAGTGAGGCAACGTTACCATTCTACAGAGTTTAACCGTATAACAACCTCAATATCTTTTAAAAGGACAATAGCTATCGGACGAAGATATTAACACATTCCGGCGAGCTATTGTTTCTAACAAACCGGGGCAAAGACATTGACCAAACCTTGTTTATAGAAATGATATCAAGCATCAAAGGTTAAAAAGTGTCTCTTTTGTAAGAGTTTTCTCGACGACGTACATTGTCAGCCATGAACGGGTAGATACGGGGTGAATGCCAATTTCATTCAAAAGATTTTTTAATTTGATACAGCTGATTGACAAAAGTGTATGCATTCGATTCACCATCCAGCATAGATTCCAGAAAGGACAATCACAGAAATTCCTTCGTCCAAATTGGTAAGAAATATTACTTAACTTTTAAGAACTATTTGACTGGCGAAAGAATGCCCGCCTCTACTGAAAAAGCCGGTCGTTTTCGGGAAGTCCCCTGAAAATTGAGAAAAATCACCGGTGGAATCGATTACAAGCACGAGAAGCGTGTGACTTTCTCAGCAACTCCGCCGTCTACGACGAAGATGTAATACAAATAGAAACAGTGAAACTGAGGTAGTGGATACGGAATTGTTTAATAATTTATTCAATTTCTTTTCGAGAAAGACAAATGGAAAATGGTTGAATACAATGTTCAATTTACAATGAAAGAAAGAGCTCCCCCCCCCCCCTACAAGAAAAAAAAAAGTAAGAAAAACAGCGTAATTCAGGTGGAGGAAAAGTAACATTCTTTCTTTGGTATTTTATTAACCCCTTGAGGGGTGGGCCGATCCCGGAGGTACTGCAATACCGGGCCAACCCGTGGCCAGGACGGAGCAAGCCCCTATTCCATGGCCTAAGTTCAAAAATCAGTTTAATATACAAGCGATTCGGTGAATCGCGTTTCAGATATTAAGCTGAAAAGAACAGATACTACACATGATCTTAGCCAAAAGGCCGAGAAGCGATACCGAGTTGCCGTTTTCGGAAAGCTATATACAATAAATTACAATAAAGAAAAACAGTGAGGCAACGTTACCATTCTACAGAGTTTAACCGTATAACAACCTCAATATCTTTTAAAAGGACAATAGCTATCGGACGAAGATATTAACACATTCCGGCGAGCTATTGTTTCTAACAAACCGGGGCAAAGACATTGACCAAACCTTGTTTATAGAAATGATATCAAGCATCAAAGGTTAAAAAGTGTCTCTTTTGTAAGAGTTTTCTCGACGACGTACATTGTCAGCCATGAACGGGTAGATACGGGGTGAATGCCAATTTCATTCAAAAGATTTTTTAATTTGATACAGCTGATTGACAAAAGTGTATGCATTCGATTCACCATCCAGCATAGATTCCAGAAAGGACAATCACAGAAATTCCTTCGTCCAAATTGGTAAGAAATATTACTTAACTTTTAAGAACTATTTGACTGGCGAAAGAATGCCCGCCTCTACTGAAAAAGCCGGTCGTTTTCGGGAAGTCCCCTGAAAATTGAGAAAAATCACCGGTGGAATCGATTACAAGCACGAGAAGCGTGTGACTTTCTCAGCAACTCCGCCGTCTACGACGAAGATGTAATACAAATAGAAACAGTGAAACTGAGGTAGTGGATACGGAATTGTTTAATAATTTATTCAATTTCTTTTCGAGAAAGACAAATGGAAAATGGTTGAATACAATGTTCAATTTACAATGAAAGAAAGAGCTCCCCCCCCCCCCTACAAGAAAAAAAAAAGTAAGAAAAACAGCGTAATTCAGGTGGAGGAAAAGTAACATTCTTTCTTTGGTATTTTATTAACCCCTTGAGGGGTGGGCCGATCCCGGAGGTACTGCAATACCGGGCCAACCCGTGGCCAGGACGGAGCAAGCCCCTATTCCATGGCCTAAGTTCAAAAATCAGTTTAATATACAAGCGATTCGGTGAATCGCGTTTCAGATATTAAGCTGAAAAGAACAGATACTACACATGATCTTAGCCAAAAGGCCGAGAAGCGATACCGAGTTGCCGTTTTCGGAAAGCTATATACAATAAATTACAATAAAGAAAAACAGTGAGGCAACGTTACCATTCTACAGAGTTTAACCGTATAACAACCTCAATATCTTTTAAAAGGACAATAGCTATCGGACGAAGATATTAACACATTCCGGCGAGCTATTGTTTCTAACAAACCGGGGCAAAGACATTGACCAAACCTTGTTTATAGAAATGATATCAAGCATCAAAGGTTAAAAAGTGTCTCTTTTGTAAGAGTTTTCTCGACGACGTACATTGTCAGCCATGAACGGGTAGATACGGGGTGAATGCCAATTTCATTCAAAAGATTTTTTAATTTGATACAGCTGATTGACAAAAGTGTATGCATTCGATTCACCATCCAGCATAGATTCCAGAAAGGACAATCACAGAAATTCCTTCGTCCAAATTGGTAAGAAATATTACTTAACTTTTAAGAACTATTTGACTGGCGAAAGAATGCCCGCCTCTACTGAAAAAGCCGGTCGTTTTCGGGAAGTCCCCTGAAAATTGAGAAAAATCACCGGTGGAATCGATTACAAGCACGAGAAGCGTGTGACTTTCTCAGCAACTCCGCCGTCTACGACGAAGATGTAATACAAATAGAAACAGTGAAACTGAGGTAGTGGATACGGAATTGTTTAATAATTTATTCAATTTCTTTTCGAGAAAGACAAATGGAAAATGGTTGAATACAATGTTCAATTTACAATGAAAGAAAGAGCTCCCCCCCCCCCCTACAAGAAAAAAAAAAGTAAGAAAAACAGCGTAATTCAGGTGGAGGAAAAGTAACATTCTTTCTTTGGTATTTTATTAACCCCTTGAGGGGTGGGCCGATCCCGGAGGTACTGCAATACCGGGCCAACCCGTGGCCAGGACGGAGCAAGCCCCTATTCCATGGCCTAAGTTCAAAAATCAGTTTAATATACAAGCGATTCGGTGAATCGCGTTTCAGATATTAAGCTGAAAAGAACAGATACTACACATGATCTTAGCCAAAAGGCCGAGAAGCGATACCGAGTTGCCGTTTTCGGAAAGCTATATACAATAAATTACAATAAAGAAAAACAGTGAGGCAACGTTACCATTCTACAGAGTTTAACCGTATAACAACCTCAATATCTTTTAAAAGGACAATAGCTATCGGACGAAGATATTAACACATTCCGGCGAGCTATTGTTTCTAACAAACCGGGGCAAAGACATTGACCAAACCTTGTTTATAGAAATGATATCAAGCATCAAAGGTTAAAAAGTGTCTCTTTTGTAAGAGTTTTCTCGACGACGTACATTGTCAGCCATGAACGGGTAGATACGGGGTGAATGCCAATTTCATTCAAAAGATTTTTTAATTTGATACAGCTGATTGACAAAAGTGTATGCATTCGATTCACCATCCAGCATAGATTCCAGAAAGGACAATCACAGAAATTCCTTCGTCCAAATTGGTAAGAAATATTACTTAACTTTTAAGAACTATTTGACTGGCGAAAGAATGCCCGCCTCTACTGAAAAAGCCGGTCGTTTTCGGGAAGTCCCCTGAAAATTGAGAAAAATCACCGGTGGAATCGATTACAAGCACGAGAAGCGTGTGACTTTCTCAGCAACTCCGCCGTCTACGACGAAGATGTAATACAAATAGAAACAGTGAAACTGAGGTAGTGGATACGGAATTGTTTAATAATTTATTCAATTTCTTTTCGAGAAAGACAAATGGAAAATGGTTGAATACAATGTTCAATTTACAATGAAAGAAAGAGCTCCCCCCCCCCCCTACAAGAAAAAAAAAAGTAAGAAAAACAGCGTAATTCAGGTGGAGGAAAAGTAACATTCTTTCTTTGGTATTTTATTAACCCCTTGAGGGGTGGGCCGATCCCGGAGGTACTGCAATACCGGGCCAACCCGTGGCCAGGACGGAGCAAGCCCCTATTCCATGGCCTAAGTTCAAAAATCAGTTTAATATACAAGCGATTCGGTGAATCGCGTTTCAGATATTAAGCTGAAAAGAACAGATACTACACATGATCTTAGCCAAAAGGCCGAGAAGCGATACCGAGTTGCCGTTTTCGGAAAGCTATATACAATAAATTACAATAAAGAAAAACAGTGAGGCAACGTTACCATTCTACAGAGTTTAACCGTATAACAACCTCAATATCTTTTAAAAGGACAATAGCTATCGGACGAAGATATTAACACATTCCGGCGAGCTATTGTTTCTAACAAACCGGGGCAAAGACATTGACCAAACCTTGTTTATAGAAATGATATCAAGCATCAAAGGTTAAAAAGTGTCTCTTTTGTAAGAGTTTTCTCGACGACGTACATTGTCAGCCATGAACGGGTAGATACGGGGTGAATGCCAATTTCATTCAAAAGATTTTTTAATTTGATACAGCTGATTGACAAAAGTGTATGCATTCGATTCACCATCCAGCATAGATTCCAGAAAGGACAATCACAGAAATTCCTTCGTCCAAATTGGTAAGAAATATTACTTAACTTTTAAGAACTATTTGACTGGCGAAAGAATGCCCGCCTCTACTGAAAAAGCCGGTCGTTTTCGGGAAGTCCCCTGAAAATTGAGAAAAATCACCGGTGGAATCGATTACAAGCACGAGAAGCGTGTGACTTTCTCAGCAACTCCGCCGTCTACGACGAAGATGTAATACAAATAGAAACAGTGAAACTGAGGTAGTGGATACGGAATTGTTTAATAATTTATTCAATTTCTTTTCGAGAAAGACAAATGGAAAATGGTTGAATACAATGTTCAATTTACAATGAAAGAAAGAGCTCCCCCCCCCCCCTACAAGAAAAAAAAAAGTAAGAAAAACAGCGTAATTCAGGTGGAGGAAAAGTAACATTCTTTCTTTGGTATTTTATTAACCCCTTGAGGGGTGGGCCGATCCCGGAGGTACTGCAATACCGGGCCAACCCGTGGCCAGGACGGAGCAAGCCCCTATTCCATGGCCTAAGTTCAAAAATCAGTTTAATATACAAGCGATTCGGTGAATCGCGTTTCAGATATTAAGCTGAAAAGAACAGATACTACACATGATCTTAGCCAAAAGGCCGAGAAGCGATACCGAGTTGCCGTTTTCGGAAAGCTATATACAATAAATTACAATAAAGAAAAACAGTGAGGCAACGTTACCATTCTACAGAGTTTAACCGTATAACAACCTCAATATCTTTTAAAAGGACAATAGCTATCGGACGAAGATATTAACACATTCCGGCGAGCTATTGTTTCTAACAAACCGGGGCAAAGACATTGACCAAACCTTGTTTATAGAAATGATATCAAGCATCAAAGGTTAAAAAGTGTCTCTTTTGTAAGAGTTTTCTCGACGACGTACATTGTCAGCCATGAACGGGTAGATACGGGGTGAATGCCAATTTCATTCAAAAGATTTTTTAATTTGATACAGCTGATTGACAAAAGTGTATGCATTCGATTCACCATCCAGCATAGATTCCAGAAAGGACAATCACAGAAATTCCTTCGTCCAAATTGGTAAGAAATATTACTTAACTTTTAAGAACTATTTGACTGGCGAAAGAATGCCCGCCTCTACTGAAAAAGCCGGTCGTTTTCGGGAAGTCCCCTGAAAATTGAGAAAAATCACCGGTGGAATCGATTACAAGCACGAGAAGCGTGTGACTTTCTCAGCAACTCCGCCGTCTACGACGAAGATGTAATACAAATAGAAACAGTGAAACTGAGGTAGTGGATACGGAATTGTTTAATAATTTATTCAATTTCTTTTCGAGAAAGACAAATGGAAAATGGTTGAATACAATGTTCAATTTACAATGAAAGAAAGAGCTCCCCCCCCCCCCTACAAGAAAAAAAAAAGTAAGAAAAACAGCGTAATTCAGGTGGAGGAAAAGTAACATTCTTTCTTTGGTATTTTATTAACCCCTTGAGGGGTGGGCCGATCCCGGAGGTACTGCAATACCGGGCCAACCCGTGGCCAGGACGGAGCAAGCCCCTATTCCATGGCCTAAGTTCAAAAATCAGTTTAATATACAAGCGATTCGGTGAATCGCGTTTCAGATATTAAGCTGAAAAGAACAGATACTACACATGATCTTAGCCAAAAGGCCGAGAAGCGATACCGAGTTGCCGTTTTCGGAAAGCTATATACAATAAATTACAATAAAGAAAAACAGTGAGGCAACGTTACCATTCTACAGAGTTTAACCGTATAACAACCTCAATATCTTTTAAAAGGACAATAGCTATCGGACGAAGATATTAACACATTCCGGCGAGCTATTGTTTCTAACAAACCGGGGCAAAGACATTGACCAAACCTTGTTTATAGAAATGATATCAAGCATCAAAGGTTAAAAAGTGTCTCTTTTGTAAGAGTTTTCTCGACGACGTACATTGTCAGCCATGAACGGGTAGATACGGGGTGAATGCCAATTTCATTCAAAAGATTTTTTAATTTGATACAGCTGATTGACAAAAGTGTATGCATTCGATTCACCATCCAGCATAGATTCCAGAAAGGACAATCACAGAAATTCCTTCGTCCAAATTGGTAAGAAATATTACTTAACTTTTAAGAACTATTTGACTGGCGAAAGAATGCCCGCCTCTACTGAAAAAGCCGGTCGTTTTCGGGAAGTCCCCTGAAAATTGAGAAAAATCACCGGTGGAATCGATTACAAGCACGAGAAGCGTGTGACTTTCTCAGCAACTCCGCCGTCTACGACGAAGATGTAATACAAATAGAAACAGTGAAACTGAGGTAGTGGATACGGAATTGTTTAATAATTTATTCAATTTCTTTTCGAGAAAGACAAATGGAAAATGGTTGAATACAATGTTCAATTTACAATGAAAGAAAGAGCTCCCCCCCCCCCCCTACAAGAAAAAAAAAAGTAAGAAAAACAGCGTAATTCAGGTGGAGGAAAAGTAACATTCTTTCTTTGGTATTTTATTAACCCCTTGAGGGGTGGGCCGATCCCGGAGGTACTGCAATACCGGGCCAACCCGTGGCCAGGACGGAGCAAGCCCCTATTCCATGGCCTAAGTTCAAAAATCAGTTTAATATACAAGCGATTCGGTGAATCGCGTTTCAGATATTAAGCTGAAAAGAACAGATACTACACATGATCTTAGCCAAAAGGCCGAGAAGCGATACCGAGTTGCCGTTTTCGGAAAGCTATATACAATAAATTACAATAAAGAAAAACAGTGAGGCAACGTTACCATTCTACAGAGTTTAACCGTATAACAACCTCAATATCTTTTAAAAGGACAATAGCTATCGGACGAAGATATTAACACATTCCGGCGAGCTATTGTTTCTAACAAACCGGGGCAAAGACATTGACCAAACCTTGTTTATAGAAATGATATCAAGCATCAAAGGTTAAAAAGTGTCTCTTTTGTAAGAGTTTTCTCGACGACGTACATTGTCAGCCATGAACGGGTAGATACGGGGTGAATGCCAATTTCATTCAAAAGATTTTTTAATTTGATACAGCTGATTGACAAAAGTGTATGCATTCGATTCACCATCCAGCATAGATTCCAGAAAGGACAATCACAGAAATTCCTTCGTCCAAATTGGTAAGAAATATTACTTAACTTTTAAGAACTATTTGACTGGCGAAAGAATGCCCGCCTCTACTGAAAAAGCCGGTCGTTTTCGGGAAGTCCCCTGAAAATTGAGAAAAATCACCGGTGGAATCGATTACAAGCACGAGAAGCGTGTGACTTTCTCAGCAACTCCGCCGTCTACGACGAAGATGTAATACAAATAGAAACAGTGAAACTGAGGTAGTGGATACGGAATTGTTTAATAATTTATTCAATTTCTTTTCGAGAAAGACAAATGGAAAATGGTTGAATACAATGTTCAATTTACAATGAAAGAAAGAGCTCCCCCCCCCCCCTACAAGAAAAAAAAAAGTAAGAAAAACAGCGTAATTCAGGTGGAGGAAAAGTAACATTCTTTCTTTGGTATTTTATTAACCCCTTGAGGGGTGGGCCGATCCCGGAGGTACTGCAATACCGGGCCAACCCGTGGCCAGGACGGAGCAAGCCCCTATTCCATGGCCTAAGTTCAAAAATCAGTTTAATATACAAGCGATTCGGTGAATCGCGTTTCAGATATTAAGCTGAAAAGAACAGATACTACACATGATCTTAGCCAAAAGGCCGAGAAGCGATACCGAGTTGCCGTTTTCGGAAAGCTATATACAATAAATTACAATAAAGAAAAACAGTGAGGCAACGTTACCATTCTACAGAGTTTAACCGTATAACAACCTCAATATCTTTTAAAAGGACAATAGCTATCGGACGAAGATATTAACACATTCCGGCGAGCTATTGTTTCTAACAAACCGGGGCAAAGACATTGACCAAACCTTGTTTATAGAAATGATATCAAGCATCAAAGGTTAAAAAGTGTCTCTTTTGTAAGAGTTTTCTCGACGACGTACATTGTCAGCCATGAACGGGTAGATACGGGGTGAATGCCAATTTCATTCAAAAGATTTTTTAATTTGATACAGCTGATTGACAAAAGTGTATGCATTCGATTCACCATCCAGCATAGATTCCAGAAAGGACAATCACAGAAATTCCTTCGTCCAAATTGGTAAGAAATATTACTTAACTTTTAAGAACTATTTGACTGGCGAAAGAATGCCCGCCTCTACTGAAAAAGCCGGTCGTTTTCGGGAAGTCCCCTGAAAATTGAGAAAAATCACCGGTGGAATCGATTACAAGCACGAGAAGCGTGTGACTTTCTCAGCAACTCCGCCGTCTACGACGAAGATGTAATACAAATAGAAACAGTGAAACTGAGGTAGTGGATACGGAATTGTTTAATAATTTATTCAATTTCTTTTCGAGAAAGACAAATGGAAAATGGTTGAATACAATGTTCAATTTACAATGAAAGAAAGAGCTCCCCCCCCCCCCCTACAAGAAAAAAAAAAGTAAGAAAAACAGCGTAATTCAGGTGGAGGAAAAGTAACATTCTTTCTTTGGTATTTTATTAACCCCTTGAGGGGTGGGCCGATCCCGGAGGTACTGCAATACCGGGCCAACCCGTGGCCAGGACGGAGCAAGCCCCTATTCCATGGCCTAAGTTCAAAAATCAGTTTAATATACAAGCGATTCGGTGAATCGCGTTTCAGATATTAAGCTGAAAAGAACAGATACTACACATGATCTTAGCCAAAAGGCCGAGAAGCGATACCGAGTTGCCGTTTTCGGAAAGCTATATACAATAAATTACAATAAAGAAAAACAGTGAGGCAACGTTACCATTCTACAGAGTTTAACCGTATAACAACCTCAATATCTTTTAAAAGGACAATAGCTATCGGACGAAGATATTAACACATTCCGGCGAGCTATTGTTTCTAACAAACCGGGGCAAAGACATTGACCAAACCTTGTTTATAGAAATGATATCAAGCATCAAAGGTTAAAAAGTGTCTCTTTTGTAAGAGTTTTCTCGACGACGTACATTGTCAGCCATGAACGGGTAGATACGGGGTGAATGCCAATTTCATTCAAAAGATTTTTTAATTTGATACAGCTGATTGACAAAAGTGTATGCATTCGATTCACCATCCAGCATAGATTCCAGAAAGGACAATCACAGAAATTCCTTCGTCCAAATTGGTAAGAAATATTACTTAACTTTTAAGAACTATTTGACTGGCGAAAGAATGCCCGCCTCTACTGAAAAAGCCGGTCGTTTTCGGGAAGTCCCCTGAAAATTGAGAAAAATCACCGGTGGAATCGATTACAAGCACGAGAAGCGTGTGACTTTCTCAGCAACTCCGCCGTCTACGACGAAGATGTAATACAAATAGAAACAGTGAAACTGAGGTAGTGGATACGGAATTGTTTAATAATTTATTCAATTTCTTTTCGAGAAAGACAAATGGAAAATGGTTGAATACAATGTTCAATTTACAATGAAAGAAAGAGCTCCCCCCCCCCCCTACAAGAAAAAAAAAAGTAAGAAAAACAGCGTAATTCAGGTGGAGGAAAAGTAACATTCTTTCTTTGGTATTTTATTAACCCCTTGAGGGGTGGGCCGATCCCGGAGGTACTGCAATACCGGGCCAACCCGTGGCCAGGACGGAGCAAGCCCCTATTCCATGGCCTAAGTTCAAAAATCAGTTTAATATACAAGCGATTCGGTGAATCGCGTTTCAGATATTAAGCTGAAAAGAACAGATACTACACATGATCTTAGCCAAAAGGCCGAGAAGCGATACCGAGTTGCCGTTTTCGGAAAGCTATATACAATAAATTACAATAAAGAAAAACAGTGAGGCAACGTTACCATTCTACAGAGTTTAACCGTATAACAACCTCAATATCTTTTAAAAGGACAATAGCTATCGGACGAAGATATTAACACATTCCGGCGAGCTATTGTTTCTAACAAACCGGGGCAAAGACATTGACCAAACCTTGTTTATAGAAATGATATCAAGCATCAAAGGTTAAAAAGTGTCTCTTTTGTAAGAGTTTTCTCGACGACGTACATTGTCAGCCATGAACGGGTAGATACGGGGTGAATGCCAATTTCATTCAAAAGATTTTTTAATTTGATACAGCTGATTGACAAAAGTGTATGCATTCGATTCACCATCCAGCATAGATTCCAGAAAGGACAATCACAGAAATTCCTTCGTCCAAATTGGTAAGAAATATTACTTAACTTTTAAGAACTATTTGACTGGCGAAAGAATGCCCGCCTCTACTGAAAAAGCCGGTCGTTTTCGGGAAGTCCCCTGAAAATTGAGAAAAATCACCGGTGGAATCGATTACAAGCACGAGAAGCGTGTGACTTTCTCAGCAACTCCGCCGTCTACGACGAAGATGTAATACAAATAGAAACAGTGAAACTGAGGTAGTGGATACGGAATTGTTTAATAATTTATTCAATTTCTTTTCGAGAAAGACAAATGGAAAATGGTTGAATACAATGTTCAATTTACAATGAAAGAAAGAGCTCCCCCCCCCCCCCTACAAGAAAAAAAAAAGTAAGAAAAACAGCGTAATTCAGGTGGAGGAAAAGTAACATTCTTTCTTTGGTATTTTATTAACCCCTTGAGGGGTGGGCCGATCCCGGAGGTACTGCAATACCGGGCCAACCCGTGGCCAGGACGGAGCAAGCCCCTATTCCATGGCCTAAGTTCAAAAATCAGTTTAATATACAAGCGATTCGGTGAATCGCGTTTCAGATATTAAGCTGAAAAGAACAGATACTACACATGATCTTAGCCAAAAGGCCGAGAAGCGATACCGAGTTGCCGTTTTCGGAAAGCTATATACAATAAATTACAATAAAGAAAAACAGTGAGGCAACGTTACCATTCTACAGAGTTTAACCGTATAACAACCTCAATATCTTTTAAAAGGACAATAGCTATCGGACGAAGATATTAACACATTCCGGCGAGCTATTGTTTCTAACAAACCGGGGCAAAGACATTGACCAAACCTTGTTTATAGAAATGATATCAAGCATCAAAGGTTAAAAAGTGTCTCTTTTGTAAGAGTTTTCTCGACGACGTACATTGTCAGCCATGAACGGGTAGATACGGGGTGAATGCCAATTTCATTCAAAAGATTTTTTAATTTGATACAGCTGATTGACAAAAGTGTATGCATTCGATTCACCATCCAGCATAGATTCCAGAAAGGACAATCACAGAAATTCCTTCGTCCAAATTGGTAAGAAATATTACTTAACTTTTAAGAACTATTTGACTGGCGAAAGAATGCCCGCCTCTACTGAAAAAGCCGGTCGTTTTCGGGAAGTCCCCTGAAAATTGAGAAAAATCACCGGTGGAATCGATTACAAGCACGAGAAGCGTGTGACTTTCTCAGCAACTCCGCCGTCTACGACGAAGATGTAATACAAATAGAAACAGTGAAACTGAGGTAGTGGATACGGAATTGTTTAATAATTTATTCAATTTCTTTTCGAGAAAGACAAATGGAAAATGGTTGAATACAATGTTCAATTTACAATGAAAGAAAGAGCTCCCCCCCCCCCCTACAAGAAAAAAAAAAGTAAGAAAAACAGCGTAATTCAGGTGGAGGAAAAGTAACATTCTTTCTTTGGTATTTTATTAACCCCTTGAGGGGTGGGCCGATCCCGGAGGTACTGCAATACCGGGCCAACCCGTGGCCAGGACGGAGCAAGCCCCTATTCCATGGCCTAAGTTCAAAAATCAGTTTAATATACAAGCGATTCGGTGAATCGCGTTTCAGATATTAAGCTGAAAAGAACAGATACTACACATGATCTTAGCCAAAAGGCCGAGAAGCGATACCGAGTTGCCGTTTTCGGAAAGCTATATACAATAAATTACAATAAAGAAAAACAGTGAGGCAACGTTACCATTCTACAGAGTTTAACCGTATAACAACCTCAATATCTTTTAAAAGGACAATAGCTATCGGACGAAGATATTAACACATTCCGGCGAGCTATTGTTTCTAACAAACCGGGGCAAAGACATTGACCAAACCTTGTTTATAGAAATGATATCAAGCATCAAAGGTTAAAAAGTGTCTCTTTTGTAAGAGTTTTCTCGACGACGTACATTGTCAGCCATGAACGGGTAGATACGGGGTGAATGCCAATTTCATTCAAAAGATTTTTTAATTTGATACAGCTGATTGACAAAAGTGTATGCATTCGATTCACCATCCAGCATAGATTCCAGAAAGGACAATCACAGAAATTCCTTCGTCCAAATTGGTAAGAAATATTACTTAACTTTTAAGAACTATTTGACTGGCGAAAGAATGCCCGCCTCTACTGAAAATGCCGGTCGTTTTCGGGAAGTCCCCTGAAAATTGAGAAAAATCACCGGTGGAATCGATTACAAGCACGAGAAGCGTGTGACTTTCTCAGCAACTCCGCCGTCTACGACGAAGATGTAATACAAATAGAAACAGTGAAACTGAGGTAGTGGATACGGAATTGTTTAATAATTTATTCAATTTCTTTTCGAGAAAGACAAATGGAAAATGGTTGAATACAATGTTCAATTTACAATGAAAGAAAGAGCTCCCCCCCCCCCCTACAAGAAAAAAAAAAGTAAGAAAAACAGCGTAATTCAGGTGGAGGAAAAGTAACATTCTTTCTTTGGTATTTTATTAACCCCTTGAGGGGTGGGCCGATCCCGGAGGTACTGCAATACCGGGCCAACCCGTGGCCAGGACGGAGCAAGCCCCTATTCCATGGCCTAAGTTCAAAAATCAGTTTAATATACAAGCGATTCGGTGAATCGCGTTTCAGATATTAAGCTGAAAAGAACAGATACTACACATGATCTTAGCCAAAAGGCCGAGAAGCGATACCGAGTTGCCGTTTTCGGAAAGCTATATACAATAAATTACAATAAAGAAAAACAGTGAGGCAACGTTACCATTCTACAGAGTTTAACCGTATAACAACCTCAATATCTTTTAAAAGGACAATAGCTATCGGACGAAGATATTAACACATTCCGGCGAGCTATTGTTTCTAACAAACCGGGGCAAAGACATTGACCAAACCTTGTTTATAGAAATGATATCAAGCATCAAAGGTTAAAAAGTGTCTCTTTTGTAAGAGTTTTCTCGACGACGTACATTGTCAGCCATGAACGGGTAGATACGGGGTGAATGCCAATTTCATTCAAAAGATTTTTTAATTTGATACAGCTGATTGACAAAAGTGTATGCATTCGATTCACCATCCAGCATAGATTCCAGAAAGGACAATCACAGAAATTCCTTCGTCCAAATTGGTAAGAAATATTACTTAACTTTTAAGAACTATTTGACTGGCGAAAGAATGCCCGCCTCTACTGAAAAAGCCGGTCGTTTTCGGGAAGTCCCCTGAAAATTGAGAAAAATCACCGGTGGAATCGATTACAAGCACGAGAAGCGTGTGACTTTCTCAGCAACTCCGCCGTCTACGACGAAGATGTAATACAAATAGAAACAGTGAAACTGAGGTAGTGGATACGGAATTGTTTAATAATTTATTCAATTTCTTTTCGAGAAAGACAAATGGAAAATGGTTGAATACAATGTTCAATTTACAATGAAAGAAAGAGCTCCCCCCCCCCCCTACAAGAAAAAAAAAAGTAAGAAAAACAGCGTAATTCAGGTGGAGGAAAAGTAACATTCTTTCTTTGGTATTTTATTAACCCCTTGAGGGGTGGGCCGATCCCGGAGGTACTGCAATACCGGGCCAACCCGTGGCCAGGACGGAGCAAGCCCCTATTCCATGGCCTAAGTTCAAAAATCAGTTTAATATACAAGCGATTCGGTGAATCGCGTTTCAGATATTAAGCTGAAAAGAACAGATACTACACATGATCTTAGCCAAAAGGCCGAGAAGCGATACCGAGTTGCCGTTTTCGGAAAGCTATATACAATAAATTACAATAAAGAAAAACAGTGAGGCAACGTTACCATTCTACAGAGTTTAACCGTATAACAACCTCAATATCTTTTAAAAGGACAATAGCTATCGGACGAAGATATTAACACATTCCGGCGAGCTATTGTTTCTAACAAACCGGGGCAAAGACATTGACCAAACCTTGTTTATAGAAATGATATCAAGCATCAAAGGTTAAAAAGTGTCTCTTTTGTAAGAGTTTTCTCGACGACGTACATTGTCAGCCATGAACGGGTAGATACGGGGTGAATGCCAATTTCATTCAAAAGATTTTTTAATTTGATACAGCTGATTGACAAAAGTGTATGCATTCGATTCACCATCCAGCATAGATTCCAGAAAGGACAATCACAGAAATTCCTTCGTCCAAATTGGTAAGAAATATTACTTAACTTTTAAGAACTATTTGACTGGCGAAAGAATGCCCGCCTCTACTGAAAAAGCCGGTCGTTTTCGGGAAGTCCCCTGAAAATTGAGAAAAATCACCGGTGGAATCGATTACAAGCACGAGAAGCGTGTGACTTTCTCAGCAACTCCGCCGTCTACGACGAAGATGTAATACAAATAGAAACAGTGAAACTGAGGTAGTGGATACGGAATTGTTTAATAATTTATTCAATTTCTTTTCGAGAAAGACAAATGGAAAATGGTTGAATACAATGTTCAATTTACAATGAAAGAAAGAGCTCCCCCCCCCCCCCTACAAGAAAAAAAAAAGTAAGAAAAACAGCGTAATTCAGGTGGAGGAAAAGTAACATTCTTTCTTTGGTATTTTATTAACCCCTTGAGGGGTGGGCCGATCCCGGAGGTACTGCAATACCGGGCCAACCCGTGGCCAGGACGGAGCAAGCCCCTATTCCATGGCCTAAGTTCAAAAATCAGTTTAATATACAAGCGATTCGGTGAATCGCGTTTCAGATATTAAGCTGAAAAGAACAGATACTACACATGATCTTAGCCAAAAGGCCGAGAAGCGATACCGAGTTGCCGTTTTCGGAAAGCTATATACAATAAATTACAATAAAGAAAAACAGTGAGGCAACGTTACCATTCTACAGAGTTTAACCGTATAACAACCTCAATATCTTTTAAAAGGACAATAGCTATCGGACGAAGATATTAACACATTCCGGCGAGCTATTGTTTCTAACAAACCGGGGCAAAGACATTGACCAAACCTTGTTTATAGAAATGATATCAAGCATCAAAGGTTAAAAAGTGTCTCTTTTGTAAGAGTTTTCTCGACGACGTACATTGTCAGCCATGAACGGGTAGATACGGGGTGAATGCCAATTTCATTCAAAAGATTTTTTAATTTGATACAGCTGATTGACAAAAGTGTATGCATTCGATTCACCATCCAGCATAGATTCCAGAAAGGACAATCACAGAAATTCCTTCGTCCAAATTGGTAAGAAATATTACTTAACTTTTAAGAACTATTTGACTGGCGAAAGAATGCCCGCCTCTACTGAAAAAGCCGGTCGTTTTCGGGAAGTCCCCTGAAAATTGAGAAAAATCACCGGTGGAATCGATTACAAGCACGAGAAGCGTGTGACTTTCTCAGCAACTCCGCCGTCTACGACGAAGATGTAATACAAATAGAAACAGTGAAACTGAGGTAGTGGATACGGAATTGTTTAATAATTTATTCAATTTCTTTTCGAGAAAGACAAATGGAAAATGGTTGAATACAATGTTCAATTTACAATGAAAGAAAGAGCTCCCCCCCCCCCCCTACAAGAAAAAAAAAAGTAAGAAAAACAGCGTAATTCAGGTGGAGGAAAAGTAACATTCTTTCTTTGGTATTTTATTAACCCCTTGAGGGGTGGGCCGATCCCGGAGGTACTGCAATACCGGGCCAACCCGTGGCCAGGACGGAGCAAGCCCCTATTCCATGGCCTAAGTTCAAAAATCAGTTTAATATACAAGCGATTCGGTGAATCGCGTTTCAGATATTAAGCTGAAAAGAACAGATACTACACATGATCTTAGCCAAAAGGCCGAGAAGCGATACCGAGTTGCCGTTTTCGGAAAGCTATATACAATAAATTACAATAAAGAAAAACAGTGAGGCAACGTTACCATTCTACAGAGTTTAACCGTATAACAACCTCAATATCTTTTAAAAGGACAATAGCTATCGGACGAAGATATTAACACATTCCGGCGAGCTATTGTTTCTAACAAACCGGGGCAAAGACATTGACCAAACCTTGTTTATAGAAATGATATCAAGCATCAAAGGTTAAAAAGTGTCTCTTTTGTAAGAGTTTTCTCGACGACGTACATTGTCAGCCATGAACGGGTAGATACGGGGTGAATGCCAATTTCATTCAAAAGATTTTTTAATTTGATACAGCTGATTGACAAAAGTGTATGCATTCGATTCACCATCCAGCATAGATTCCAGAAAGGACAATCACAGAAATTCCTTCGTCCAAATTGGTAAGAAATATTACTTAACTTTTAAGAACTATTTGACTGGCGAAAGAATGCCCGCCTCTACTGAAAAAGCCGGTCGTTTTCGGGAAGTCCCCTGAAAATTGAGAAAAATCACCGGTGGAATCGATTACAAGCACGAGAAGCGTGTGACTTTCTCAGCAACTCCGCCGTCTACGACGAAGATGTAATACAAATAGAAACAGTGAAACTGAGGTAGTGGATACGGAATTGTTTAATAATTTATTCAATTTCTTTTCGAGAAAGACAAATGGAAAATGGTTGAATACAATGTTCAATTTACAATGAAAGAAAGAGCTCCCCCCCCCCCCTACAAGAAAAAAAAAAGTAAGAAAAACAGCGTAATTCAGGTGGAGGAAAAGTAACATTCTTTCTTTGGTATTTTATTAACCCCTTGAGGGGTGGGCCGATCCCGGAGGTACTGCAATACCGGGCCAACCCGTGGCCAGGACGGAGCAAGCCCCTATTCCATGGCCTAAGTTCAAAAATCAGTTTAATATACAAGCGATTCGGTGAATCGCGTTTCAGATATTAAGCTGAAAAGAACAGATACTACACATGATCTTAGCCAAAAGGCCGAGAAGCGATACCGAGTTGCCGTTTTCGGAAAGCTATATACAATAAATTACAATAAAGAAAAACAGTGAGGCAACGTTACCATTCTACAGAGTTTAACCGTATAACAACCTCAATATCTTTTAAAAGGACAATAGCTATCGGACGAAGATATTAACACATTCCGGCGAGCTATTGTTTCTAACAAACCGGGGCAAAGACATTGACCAAACCTTGTTTATAGAAATGATATCAAGCATCAAAGGTTAAAAAGTGTCTCTTTTGTAAGAGTTTTCTCGACGACGTACATTGTCAGCCATGAACGGGTAGATACGGGGTGAATGCCAATTTCATTCAAAAGATTTTTTAATTTGATACAGCTGATTGACAAAAGTGTATGCATTCGATTCACCATCCAGCATAGATTCCAGAAAGGACAATCACAGAAATTCCTTCGTCCAAATTGGTAAGAAATATTACTTAACTTTTAAGAACTATTTGACTGGCGAAAGAATGCCCGCCTCTACTGAAAAAGCCGGTCGTTTTCGGGAAGTCCCCTGAAAATTGAGAAAAATCACCGGTGGAATCGATTACAAGCACGAGAAGCGTGTGACTTTCTCAGCAACTCCGCCGTCTACGACGAAGATGTAATACAAATAGAAACAGTGAAACTGAGGTAGTGGATACGGAATTGTTTAATAATTTATTCAATTTCTTTTCGAGAAAGACAAATGGAAAATGGTTGAATACAATGTTCAATTTACAATGAAAGAAAGAGCTCCCCCCCCCCCCTACAAGAAAAAAAAAAGTAAGAAAAACAGCGTAATTCAGGTGGAGGAAAAGTAACATTCTTTCTTTGGTATTTTATTAACCCCTTGAGGGGTGGGCCGATCCCGGAGGTACTGCAATACCGGGCCAACCCGTGGCCAGGACGGAGCAAGCCCCTATTCCATGGCCTAAGTTCAAAAATCAGTTTAATATACAAGCGATTCGGTGAATCGCGTTTCAGATATTAAGCTGAAAAGAACAGATACTACACATGATCTTAGCCAAAAGGCCGAGAAGCGATACCGAGTTGCCGTTTTCGGAAAGCTATATACAATAAATTACAATAAAGAAAAACAGTGAGGCAACGTTACCATTCTACAGAGTTTAACCGTATAACAACCTCAATATCTTTTAAAAGGACAATAGCTATCGGACGAAGATATTAACACATTCCGGCGAGCTATTGTTTCTAACAAACCGGGGCAAAGACATTGACCAAACCTTGTTTATAGAAATGATATCAAGCATCAAAGGTTAAAAAGTGTCTCTTTTGTAAGAGTTTTCTCGACGACGTACATTGTCAGCCATGAACGGGTAGATACGGGGTGAATGCCAATTTCATTCAAAAGATTTTTTAATTTGATACAGCTGATTGACAAAAGTGTATGCATTCGATTCACCATCCAGCATAGATTCCAGAAAGGACAATCACAGAAATTCCTTCGTCCAAATTGGTAAGAAATATTACTTAACTTTTAAGAACTATTTGACTGGCGAAAGAATGCCCGCCTCTACTGAAAAAGCCGGTCGTTTTCGGGAAGTCCCCTGAAAATTGAGAAAAATCACCGGTGGAATCGATTACAAGCACGAGAAGCGTGTGACTTTCTCAGCAACTCCGCCGTCTACGACGAAGATGTAATACAAATAGAAACAGTGAAACTGAGGTAGTGGATACGGAATTGTTTAATAATTTATTCAATTTCTTTTCGAGAAAGACAAATGGAAAATGGTTGAATACAATGTTCAATTTACAATGAAAGAAAGAGCTCCCCCCCCCCCCTACAAGAAAAAAAAAAGTAAGAAAAACAGCGTAATTCAGGTGGAGGAAAAGTAACATTCTTTCTTTGGTATTTTATTAACCCCTTGAGGGGTGGGCCGATCCCGGAGGTACTGCAATACCGGGCCAACCCGTGGCCAGGACGGAGCAAGCCCCTATTCCATGGCCTAAGTTCAAAAATCAGTTTAATATACAAGCGATTCGGTGAATCGCGTTTCAGATATTAAGCTGAAAAGAACAGATACTACACATGATCTTAGCCAAAAGGCCGAGAAGCGATACCGAGTTGCCGTTTTCGGAAAGCTATATACAATAAATTACAATAAAGAAAAACAGTGAGGCAACGTTACCATTCTACAGAGTTTAACCGTATAACAACCTCAATATCTTTTAAAAGGACAATAGCTATCGGACGAAGATATTAACACATTCCGGCGAGCTATTGTTTCTAACAAACCGGGGCAAAGACATTGACCAAACCTTGTTTATAGAAATGATATCAAGCATCAAAGGTTAAAAAGTGTCTCTTTTGTAAGAGTTTTCTCGACGACGTACATTGTCAGCCATGAACGGGTAGATACGGGGTGAATGCCAATTTCATTCAAAAGATTTTTTAATTTGATACAGCTGATTGACAAAAGTGTATGCATTCGATTCACCATCCAGCATAGATTCCAGAAAGGACAATCACAGAAATTCCTTCGTCCAAATTGGTAAGAAATATTACTTAACTTTTAAGAACTATTTGACTGGCGAAAGAATGCCCGCCTCTACTGAAAAAGCCGGTCGTTTTCGGGAAGTCCCCTGAAAATTGAGAAAAATCACCGGTGGAATCGATTACAAGCACGAGAAGCGTGTGACTTTCTCAGCAACTCCGCCGTCTAGGACGAAGATGTAATACAAATAGAAACAGTGAAACTGAGGTAGTGGATACGGAATTGTTTAATAATTTATTCAATTTCTTTTCGAGAAAGACAAATGGAAAATGGTTGAATACAATGTTCAATTTACAATGAAAGAAAGAGCTCCCCCCCCCCTACAAGAAAAAAAAAAGTAAGAAAAACAGCGTAATTCAGGTGGAGGAAAAGTAACATTCTTTCTTTGGTATTTTATTAACCCCTTGAGGGGTGGGCCGATCCCGGAGGTACTGCAATACCGGGCCAACCCGTGGCCAGGACGGAGCAAGCCCCTATTCCATGGCCTAAGTTCAAAAATCAGTTTAATATACAAGCGATTCGGTGAATCGCGTTTCAGATATTAAGCTGAAAAGAACAGATACTACACATGATCTTAGCCAAAAGGCCGAGAAGCGATACCGAGTTGCCGTTTTCGGAAAGCTATATACAATAAATTACAATAAAGAAAAACAGTGAGACAACGTTACCATTCTACAGAGTTTAACCGTATAACAACCTCAATATCTTTTAAAAGGACAATAGCTATCGGACGAAGATATTAACACATTCCGGCGAGCTATTGTTTCTAACAAACCGGGGCAAAGACATTGACCAAACCTTGTTTATAGAAATGATATCAAGCATCAAAGGTTAAAAAGTGTCTCTTTTGTAAGAGTTTTCTCGACGACGTACATTGTCAGCCATGAACGGGTAGATACGGGGTGAATGCCAATTTCATTCAAAAGATTTTTTAATTTGATACAGCTGATTGACAAAAGTGTATGCATTCGATTCACCATCCAGCATAGATTCCAGAAAGGACAATCACAGAAATTCCTTCGTCCAAATTGGTAAGAAATATTACTTAACTTTTAAGAACTATTTGACTGGCGAAAGAATGCCCGCCTCTACTGAAAAAGCCGGTCGTTTTCGGGAAGTCCCCTGAAAATTGAGAAAAATCACCGGTGGAATCGATTACAAGCACGAGAAGCGTGTGACTTTCTCAGCAACTCCGCCGTCTACGACGAAGATGTAATACAAATAGAAACAGTGAAACTGAGGTAGTGGATACGGAATTGTTTAATAATTTATTCAATTTCTTTTCGAGAAAGACAAATGGAAAATGGTTGAATACAATGTTCAATTTACAATGAAAGAAAGAGCTCCCCCCCCCCCCTAAAAGAAAGAAAAAAGTAAGAAAAACAGCGTAATGCAGGTGGAGGAAAAGTAACATTCTTTCTTTGGTATTTGATTAACCCCTTGAGGGGTGGGCCGATCCCGGAGGTACTGCAATACCGGGCCAACCCGTGGCCAGGACGGAGCAAGCCCCTATTCCATGGCCTAAGTTCAAAAATCAGTTTAATATACAAGCGATTCGGTGAATCGCGTTTCAGATATTAAGCTGAAAAGAACAGATACTACACATGATCTTAGCCAAAAGGCCGAGAAGCGATACCGAGTTGCCGTTTTCGGAAAGCTATATACAATAAATTACAATAAAGAAAAACAGTGAGGCAACGTTACCATTCTACAGAGTTTAACCGTATAACAACCTCAATATCTTTTAAAAGGACAATAGCTATCGGACGAAGATATTAAAACATTCCGGCGAGCTATTGTTTCTAACAAACCGGGGCAAAGACATTGACCAAACCTTGTTTATAGAAATGATATCAAGCATCAAAGGTTAAAAAGTGTCTCTTTTGTAAGAGTTTTCCCGACGACGTACATTGTCAGCCATGAACGGGGTAGATACGGGGTGAATGCCAATTTCATTCAAAAGATTTTTTAATTTGATACAGCTGATTGACAAAAGTGTATGCATTCGATTCACCATCCAGCATAGATTCCAGAAAGGACAATCACAGAAATTCCTTCGTCCAAATTGGTAAGAAATATTACTTAACCTTTAAGAACTATTTGACTGGCGAAAGAATGCCCGCCTCTACTGAAAAAGCCGGTCGTTTTCGGGAAGTCCCCTGAAAATTGAGAAAAATCACCGGTGGAATCGATTACAAGCACGAGAAGCGTGTGACTTTCTCAGCAACTCCGCCGTCTACGACGAAGAGGTAATACAAATAGAAACAGTGAAACTGAGGTAGTGGATACGGAATTGTTTAATAATTTATTCAATTTCTTTTCGAGAAAGACAAATGGAAAATGGTTGAATACAATGTTCAATTTACAATGAAAGAAAGAGCTCCCCCCCCCCCCCCTAAAAGAAAGAAAAAAGTAAGAAAAACAGCGTAATGCAGGTGGAGGAAAAGTAACATTCTTTCTTTGGTATTTGATTAACCCCTTGAGGGGTGGGCCGATCCCGGAGGTACTGCAATACCGGGCCAACCCGTGGCCAGGACGGAGCAAGCCCCTTTTCCATGGCCTAAGTTCAAAAATCAGTTTAATATACAAGCGATTCGGTGAATCGCGTTTCAGATATTAAGCTGAAAAGAACAGATACTACACATGATCTTAGCCAAAAGGCCGAGAAGCGATACCGAGTTGCCGTTTTCGGAAAGATATATACAATAAATTACAATAAAGAAAAACAGTGAGGCAACGTTACCATTCTACAGAGTTTAACCGTATAACAACCTCAATATCTTTTAAAAGGACAATAGCTATCGGACGAAGATATTAAAACATTCCGGCGAGCTATTGTTTCTAACAAACCGGGGCAAAGACATTGACCAAACCTTGTTTATAGAAATGATATCAAGCATCAAAGGTTAAAAAGTGTCTCTTTTGTAAGAGTTTTCCCGACGACGTACATTGTCAGCCATGAACGGGGTAGATACGGGGTGAATGCCAATTTCATTCAAAAGATTTTTTAATTTGATACAGCTGATTGACAAAAGTGTATGCATTCGATTCACCATCCAGCATAGATTCCAGAAAGGACAATCACAGAAATTCCTTCGTCCAAATTGGTAAGAAATATTACTTAACCTTTAAGAACTATTTGACTGGCGAAAGAATGCCCGCCTCTACTGAAAAAGCCGGTCGTTTTCGGGAAGTCCCCTGAAAATTGAGAAAAATCACCGGTGGAATCGATTACAAGCACGAGAAGCGTGTGACTTTCTCAGCAACTCCGCCGTCTACGACGAAGAGGTAATACAAATAGAAACAGTGAAACTGAGGTAGTGGATACGGAATTGTTTAATAATTTATTCAATTTCTTTTCGAGAAAGACAAATGGAAAATGGTTGAATACAATGTTCAATTTACAATGAAAGAAAGAGCTCCCCCCCCCCCCCTAAAAGAAAGAAAAAAGTAAGAAAAACAGCGTAATGCAGGTGGAGGAAAAGTAACATTCTTTCTTTGGTATTTGATTAACCCCTTGAGGGGTGGGCCGATCCCGGAGGTACTGCAATACCGGGCCAACCCGTGGCCAGGACGGAGCAAGCCCCTATTCCATGGCCTAAGTTCAAAAATCAGTTTAATATACAAGCGATTCGGTGAATCGCGTTTCAGATATTAAGCTGAAAAGAACATATACTACACATGATCTTAGCCAAAAGGCCGAGAAGCGATACCGAGTTGCCGTTTTCGGAAAGATATATACAATAAATTACAATAAAGAAAAACAGTGAGGCAACGTTACCATTCTACAGAGTTTAACCGTATAACAACCTCAATATCTTTTAAAAGGACAATAGCTATCGGACGAAGATATTAAAACATTCCGGCGAGCTATTGTTTCTAACAAACCGGGGCAAAGACATTGACCAAACCTTGTTTATAGAAATGATATCAAGCATCAAAGGTTAAAAAGTGTCTCTTTTGTAAGAATTTTCCCGACGACGTACATTGTCAGCCATGAACGGGGTAGATACGGGGTGAATGCCAATTTCATTCAAAATATTTTTTAATTTGATACAGCTGATTGACAAAAGTGTATGCATTCGATTCACCATCCAGCATAGATTCCAGAAAGGACAATCACAGAAATTCCTTCGTCCAAATTGGTAAGAAATATTACTTAACCTTTAAGAACTATTTGACTGGCGAAAGAATGCCCGCCTCTACTGAAAAAGCCGGTCGTTTTCGGGAAGTCCCCTGAAAATTGAGAAAAATCACCGGTGGAATCGATTACAAGCACGAGAAGCGTGTGACTTTCTCAGCAACTCCGCCGTCTACGACGAAGAGGTAATACAAATAGAAACAGTGAAACTGAGGTAGTGGATACGGAATTGTTTAATAATTTATTCAATTTCTTTTCGAGAAAGACAAATGGAAAATGGTTGAATACAATGTTCAATTTACAATGAAAGAAAGAGCTCCCCCCCCCCCTAAAAGAAAGAAAAAAGTAAGAAAAACAGCGTAATGCAGGTGGAGGAAAAGTAACATTCTTTCTTTGGTATTTGATTAACCCCTTGAGGGGTGGGCCGATCCCGGAGGTACTGCAATACCGGGCCAACCCGTGGCCAGGACGGAGCAAGCCCCTATTCCATGGCCTAAGTTCAAAAATCAGTTTAATATACAAGCGATTCGGTGAATCGCGTTTCAGATATTAAGCTGAAAAGAACAGATACTACACATGATCTTAGCCAAAAGGCCGAGAAGCGATACCGAGTTGCCGTTTTCGGAAAGCTATATACAATAAATTACAATAAAGAAAAACAGTGAGGCAACGTTACCATTCTACAGAGTTTAACCGTATAACAACCTCAATATCTTTTAAAAGGACAATAGCTATCGGACGAAGATATTAAAACATTCCGGCGAGCTATTGTTTCTAACAAACCGGGGCAAAGACATTGACCAAACCTTGTTTATAGAAATGATATCAAGCATCAAAGGTTAAAAAGTGTCTCTTTTGTAAGAGTTTTCCCGACGACGTACATTGTCAGCCATGAACGGGGTAGATACGGGGTGAATGCCAATTTCATTCAAAAGATTTTTTAATTTGATACAGCTGATTGACAAAAGTGTATGCATTCGATTCACCATCCAGCATAGATTCCAGAAAGGACAATCACAGAAATTCCTTCGTCCAAATTGGTAAGAAATATTACTTAACCTTTAAGAACTATTTGACTGGCGAAAGAATGCCCGCCTCTACTGAAAAAGCCGGTCGTTTTCGGGAAGTCCCCTGAAAATTGAGAAAAATCACCGGTGGAATCGATTACAAGCACGAGAAGCGTGTGACTTTCTCAGCAACTCCGCCGTCTACGACGAAGAGGTAATACAAATAGAAACAGTGAAACTGAGGTAGTGGATACGGAATTGTTTAATAATTTATTCAATTTCTTTTCGAGAAAGACAAATGGAAAATGGTTGAATACAATGTTCAATTTACAATGAAAGAAAGAGCTCCCCCCCCCCTAAAAGAAAGAAAAAAGTAAGAAAAACAGCGTAATGCAGGTGGAGGAAAAGTAACATTCTTTCTTTGGTATTTGATTAACCCCTTGAGGGGTGGGCCGATCCCGGAGGTACTGCAATACCGGGCCAACCCGTGGCCAGGACGGAGCAAGCCCCTATTCCATGGCCTAAGTTCAAAAATCAGTTTAATATACAAGCGATTCGGTGAATCGCGTTTCAGATATTAAGCTGAAAAGAACAGATACTACACATGATCTTAGCCAAAAGGCCGAGAAGCGATACCGAGTTGCCGTTTTCGGAAAGATATATACAATAAATTACAATAAAGAAAAACAGTGAGGCAACGTTACCATTCTACAGAGTTTAACCGTATAACAACCTCAATATCTTTTAAAAGGACAATAGCTATCGGACGAAGATATTAAAACATTCCGGCGAGCTATTGTTTCTAACAAACCGGGGCAAAGACATTGACCAAACCTTGTTTATAGAAATGATATCAAGCATCAAAGGTTAAAAAGTGTCTCTTTTGTAAGAGTTTTCCCGACGACGTACATTGTCAGCCATGAACGGGGTAGATACGGGGTGAATGCCAATTTCATTCAAAATATTTTTTAATTTGATACAGCTGATTGACAAAAGTGTATGCATTCGATTCACCATCCAGCATAGATTCCAGAAAGGACAATCACAGAAATTCCTTCGTCCAAATTGGTAAGAAATATTACTTAACCTTTAAGAACTATTTGACTGGCGAAAGAATGCCCGCCTCTACTGAAAAAGCCGGTCGTTTTCGGGAAGTCCCCTGAAAATTGAGAAAAATCACCGGTGGAATCGATTACAAGCACGAGAAGCGTGTGACTTTCTCAGCAACTCCGCCGTCTACGACGAAGAGGTAATACAAATAGAAACAGTGAAACTGAGGTAGTGGATACGGAATTGTTTAATAATTTATTCAATTTCTTTTCGAGAAAGACAAATGGAAAATGGTTGAATACAATGTTCAATTTACAATGAAAGAAAGAGCTCCCCCCCCCCCCCCCTAAAAGAAAGAAAAAAGTAAGAAAAACAGCGTAATGCAGGTGGAGGAAAAGTAACATTCTTTCTTTGGTATTTGATTAACCCCTTGAGGGGTGGGCCGATCCCGGAGGTACTGCAATACCGGGCCAACCCGTGGCCAGGACGGAGCAAGCCCCTTTTCCATGGCCTAAGTTCAAAAATCAGTTTAATATACAAGCGATTCGGTGAATCGCGTTTCAAATATTAAGCTGAAAAGAACAGATACTACACATGATCTTAGCCAAAAGGCCGAGAAGCGATACCGAGTTGCCGTTTTCGGAAAGATATATACAATAAATTACAATAAAGAAAAACAGTGAGGCAACGTTACCATTCTACAGAGTTTAACCGTATAACAACCTCAATATCTTTTAAAAGGACAATAGCTATCGGACGAAGATATTAAAACATTCCGGCGAGCTATTGTTTCTAACAAACCGGGGCAAAGACATTGACCAAACCTTGTTTATAGAAATGATATCAAGCATCAAAGGTTAAAAAGTGTCTCTTTTGTAAGAGTTTTCCCGACGACGTACATTGTCAGCCATGAACGGGGTAGATACGGGGTGAATGCCAATTTCATTCAAAAGATTTTTTAATTTGATACAGCTGATTGACAAAAGTGTATGCATTCGATTCACCATCCAGCATAGATTCCAGAAAGGACAATCACAGAAATTCCTTCGTCCAAATTGGTAAGAAATATTACTTAACCTTTAAGAACTATTTGACTGGCGAAAGAATGCCCGCCTCTACTGAAAAAGCCGGTCGTTTTCGGGAAGTCCCCTGAAAATTGAGAAAAATCACCGGTGGAATCGATTACAAGCACGAGAAGCGTGTGACTTTCTCAGCAACTCCGCCGTCTACGACGAAGAGGTAATACAAATAGAAACAGTGAAACTGAGGTAGTGGATACGGAATTGTTTAATAATTTATTCAATTTCTTTTCGAGAAAGACAAATGGAAAATGGTTGAATACAATGTTCAATTTACAATGAAAGAAAGAGCTCCCCCCCCCCCTAAAAGAAAGAAAAAAGTAAGAAAAACAGCGTAATGCAGGTGGAGGAAAAGTAACATTCTTTCTTTGGTATTTGATTAACCCCTTGAGGGGTGGGCCGATCCCGGAGGTACTGCAATACCGGGCCAACCCGTGGCCAGGACGGAGCAAGCCCCTATTCCATGGCCTAAGTTCAAAAATCAGTTTAATATACAAGCGATTCGGTGAATCGCGTTTCAGATATTAAGCTGAAAAGAACAGATACTACACATGATCTTAGCCAAAAGGCCGAGAAGCGATACCGAGTTGCCGTTTTCGGAAAGCTATATACAATAAATTACAATAAAGAAAAACAGTGAGGCAACGTTACCATTCTACAGAGTTTAACCGTATAACAACCTCAATATCTTTTAAAAGGACAATAGCTATCGGACGAAGATATTAAAACATTCCGGCGAGCTATTGTTTCTAACAAACCGGGGCAAAGACATTGACCAAACCTTGTTTATAGAAATGATATCAAGCATCAAAGGTTAAAAAGTGTCTCTTTTGTAAGAGTTTTCCCGACGACGTACATTGTCAGCCATGAACGGGGTAGATACGGGGTGAATGCCAATTTCATTCAAAAGATTTTTTAATTTGATACAGCTGATTGACAAAAGTGTATGCATTCGATTCACCATCCAGCATAGATTCCAGAAAGGACAATCACAGAAATTCCTTCGTCCAAATTGGTAAGAAATATTACTTAACCTTTAAGAACTATTTGACTGGCGAAAGAATGCCCGCCTCTACTGAAAAAGCCGGTCGTTTTCGGGAAGTCCCCTGAAAATTGAGAAAAATCACCGGTGGAATCGATTACAAGCACGAGAAGCGTGTGACTTTCTCAGCAACTCCGCCGTCTACGACGAAGAGGTAATACAAATAGAAACAGTGAAACTGAGGTAGTGGATACGGAATTGTTTAATAATTTATTCAATTTCTTTTCGAGAAAGACAAATGGAAAATGGTTGAATACAATGTTCAATTTACAATGAAAGAAAGAGCTCCCCCCCCCCCCCTAAAAGAAAGAAAAAAGTAAGAAAAACAGCGTAATGCAGGTGGAGGAAAAGTAACATTCTTTCTTTGGTATTTGATTAACCCCTTGAGGGGTGGGCCGATCCCGGAGGTACTGCAATACCGGGCCAACCCGTGGCCAGGACGGAGCAAGCCCCTATTCCATGGCCTAAGTTCAAAAATCAGTTTAATATACAAGCGATTCGGTGAATCGCGTTTCAGATATTAAGCTGAAAAGAACAGATACTACACATGATCTTAGCCAAAAGGCCGAGAAGCGATACCGAGTTGCCGTTTTCGGAAAGATATATACAATAAATTACAATAAAGAAAAACAGTGAGGCAACGTTACCATTCTACAGAGTTTAACCGTATAACAACCTCAATATCTTTTAAAAGGACAATAGCTATCGGACGAAGATATTAAAACATTCCGGCGAGCTATTGTTTCTAACAAACCGGGGCAAAGACATTGACCAAACCTTGTTTATAGAAATGATATCAAGCATCAAAGGTTAAAAAGTGTCTCTTTTGTAAGAGTTTTCCCGACGACGTACATTGTCAGCCATGAACGGGGTAGATACGGGGTGAATGCCAATTTCATTCAAAATATTTTTTAATTTGATACAGCTGATTGACAAAAGTGTATGCATTCGATTCACCATCCAGCATAGATTCCAGAAAGGACAATCACAGAAATTCCTTCGTCCAAATTGGTAAGAAATATTACTTAACCTTTAAGAACTATTTGACTGGCGAAAGAATGCCCGCCTCTACTGAAAAAGCCGGTCGTTTTCGGGAAGTCCCCTGAAAATTGAGAAAAATCACCGGTGGAATCGATTACAAGCACGAGAAGCGTGTGACTTTCTCAGCAACTCCGCCGTCTACGACGAAGAGGTAATACAAATAGAAACAGTGAAACTGAGGTAGTGGATACGGAATTGTTTAATAATTTATTCAATTTCTTTTCGAGAAAGACAAATGGAAAATGGTTGAATACAATGTTCAATTTACAATGAAAGAAAGAGCTCCCCCCCCCCCCCCCTAAAAGAAAGAAAAAAGTAAGAAAAACAGCGTAATGCAGGTGGAGGAAAAGTAACATTCTTTCTTTGGTATTTGATTAACCCCTTGAGGGGTGGGCCGATCCCGGAGGTACTGCAATACCGGGCCAACCCGTGGCCAGGACGGAGCAAGCCCCTTTTCCATGGCCTAAGTTCAAAAATCAGTTTAATATACAAGCGATTCGGTGAATCGCGTTTCAGATATTAAGCTGAAAAGAACAGATACTACACATGATCTTAGCCAAAAGGCCGAGAAGCGATACCGAGTTGCCGTTTTCGGAAAGATATATACAATAAATTACAATAAAGAAAAACAGTGAGGCAACGTTACCATTCTACAGAGTTTAACCGTATAACAACCTCAATATCTTTTAAAAGGACAATAGCTATCGGACGAAGATATTAAAACATTCCGGCGAGCTATTGTTTCTAACAAACCGGGGCAAAGACATTGACCAAACCTTGTTTATAGAAATGATATCAAGCATCAAAGGTTAAAAAGTGTCTCTTTTGTAAGAGTTTTCCCGACGACGTACATTGTCAGCCATGAACGGGGTAGATACGGGGTGAATGCCAATTTCATTCAAAAGATTTTTTAATTTGATACAGCTGATTGACAAAAGTGTATGCATTCGATTCACCATCCAGCATAGATTCCAGAAAGGACAATCACAGAAATTCCTTCGTCCAAATTGGTAAGAAATATTACTTAACCTTTAAGAACTATTTGACTGGCGAAAGAATGCCCGCCTCTACTGAAAAAGCCGGTCGTTTTCGGGAAGTCCCCTGAAAATTGAGAAAAATCACCGGTGGAATCGATTACAAGCACGAGAAGCGTGTGACTTTCTCAGCAACTCCGCCGTCTACGACGAAGAGGTAATACAAATAGAAACAGTGAAACTGAGGTAGTGGATACGGAATTGTTTAATAATTTATTCAATTTCTTTTCGAGAAAGACAAATGGAAAATGGTTGAATACAATGTTCAATTTACAATGAAAGAAAGAGCTCCCCCCCCCCCCCCTAAAAGAAAGAAAAAAGTAAGAAAAACAGCGTAATGCAGGTGGAGGAAAAGTAACATTCTTTCTTTGGTATTTGATTAACCCCTTGAGGGGTGGGCCGATCCCGGAGGTACTGCAATACCGGGCCAACCCGTGGCCAGGACGGAGCAAGCCCCTATTCCATGGCCTAAGTTCAAAAATCAGTTTAATATACAAGCGAGTTTCAGATATTAAGCTGAAAAGAACAGATACTACACATGATCTTAGCCAAAAGGCCGAGAAGCGATACCGAGTTGCCGTTTTCGGAAAGATATATACAATAAATTACAATAAAGAAAAACAGTGAGGCAACGTTACCATTCTACAGAGTTTAACCGTATAACAACCTCAATATCTTTTAAAAGGACAATAGCTATCGGACGAAGATATTAAAACATTCCGGCGAGCTATTGTTTCTAACAAACCGGGGCAAAGACATTGACCAAACCTTGTTTATAGAAATGATATCAAGCATCAAAGGTTAAAAAGTGTCTCTTTTGTAAGAGTTTTCCCGACGACGTACATTGTCAGCCATGAACGGGGTAGATACGGGGTGAATGCCAATTTCATTCAAAATATTTTTTAATTTGATACAGCTGATTGACAAAAGTGTATGCATTCGATTCACCATCCAGCATAGATTCCAGAAAGGACAATCACAGAAATTCCTTCGTCCAAATTGGTAAGAAATATTACTTAACCTTTAAGAACTATTTGACTGGCGAAAGAATGCCCGCCTCTACTGAAAAAGCCGGTCGTTTTCGGGAAGTCCCCTGAAAATTGAGAAAAATCACCGGTGGAATCGATTACAAGCACGAGAAGCGTGTGACTTTCTCAGCAACTCCGCCGTCTACGACGAAGAGGTAATACAAATAGAAACAGTGAAACTGAGGTAGTGGATACGGAATTGTTTAATAATTTATTCAATTTCTTTTCGAGAAAGACAAATGGAAAATGGTTGAATACAATGTTCAATTTACAATGAAAGAAAGAGCTCCCCCCCCCCCCCTAAAAGAAAGAAAAAAGTAAGAAAAACAGCGTAATGCAGGTGGAGGAAAAGTAACATTCTTTCTTTGGTATTTGATTAACCCCTTGAGGGGTGGGCCGATCCCGGAGGTACTGCAATACCGGGCCAACCCGTGGCCAGGACGGAGCAAGCCCCTATTCCATGGCCTAAGTTCAAAAATCAGTTTAATATACAAGCGATTCGGTGAATCGCGTTTCAGATATTAAGCTGAAAAGAACAGATACTACACATGATCTTAGCCAAAAGGCCGAGAAGCGATACCGAGTTGCCGTTTTCGGAAAGATATATACAATAAATTACAATAAAGAAAAACAGTGAGGCAACGTTACCATTCTACAGAGTTTAACCGTATAACAACCTCAATATCTTTTAAAAGGACAATAGCTATCGGACGAAGATATTAAAACATTCCGGCGAGCTATTGTTTCTAACAAACCGGGGCAAAGACATTGACCAAACCTTGTTTATAGAAATGATATCAAGCATCAAAGGTTAAAAAGTGTCTCTTTTGTAAGAATTTTCCCGACGACGTACATTGTCAGCCATGAACGGGGTAGATACGGGGTGAATGCCAATTTCATTCAAAATATTTTTTAATTTGATACAGCTGATTGACAAAAGTGTATGCATTCGATTCACCATCCAGCATAGATTCCAGAAAGGACAATCACAGAAATTCCTTCGTCCAAATTGGTAAGAAATATTACTTAACCTTTAAGAACTATTTGACTGGCGAAAGAATGCCCGCCTCTACTGAAAAAGCCGGTCGTTTTCGGGAAGTCCCCTGAAAATTGAGAAAAATCACCGGTGGAATCGATTACAAGCACGAGAAGCGTGTGACTTTCTCAGCAACTCCGCCGTCTACGACGAAGAGGTAATACAAATAGAAACAGTGAAACTGAGGTAGTGGATACGGAATTGTTTAATAATTTATTCAATTTCTTTTCGAGAAAGACAAATGGAAAATGGTTGAATACAATGTTCAATTTACAATGAAAGAAAGAGCTCCCCCCCCCCCTAAAAGAAAGAAAAAAGTAAGAAAAACAGCGTAATGCAGGTGGAGGAAAAGTAACATTCTTTCTTTGGTATTTGATTAACCCCTTGAGGGGTGGGCCGATCCCGGAGGTACTGCAATACCGGGCCAACCCGTGGCCAGGACGGAGCAAGCCCCTATTCCATGGCCTAAGTTCAAAAATCAGTTTAATATACAAGCGATTCGGTGAATCGCGTTTCAGATATTAAGCTGAAAAGAACAGATACTACACATGATCTTAGCCAAAAGGCCGAGAAGCGATACCGAGTTGCCGTTTTCGGAAAGCTATATACAATAAATTACAATAAAGAAAAACAGTGAGGCAACGTTACCATTCTACAGAGTTTAACCGTATAACAACCTCAATATCTTTTAAAAGGACAATAGCTATCGGACGAAGATATTAAAACATTCCGGCGAGCTATTGTTTCTAACAAACCGGGGCAAAGACATTGACCAAACCTTGTTTATAGAAATGATATCAAGCATCAAAGGTTAAAAAGTGTCTCTTTTGTAAGAGTTTTCCCGACGACGTACATTGTCAGCCATGAACGGGGTAGATACGGGGTGAATGCCAATTTCATTCAAAAGATTTTTTAATTTGATACAGCTGATTGACAAAAGTGTATGCATTCGATTCACCATCCAGCATAGATTCCAGAAAGGACAATCACAGAAATTCCTTCGTCCAAATTGGTAAGAAATATTACTTAACCTTTAAGAACTATTTGACTGGCGAAAGAATGCCCGCCTCTACTGAAAAAGCCGGTCGTTTTCGGGAAGTCCCCTGAAAATTGAGAAAAATCACCGGTGGAATCGATTACAAGCACGAGAAGCGTGTGACTTTCTCAGCAACTCCGCCGTCTACGACGAAGAGGTAATACAAATAGAAACAGTGAAACTGAGGTAGTGGATACGGAATTGTTTAATAATTTATTCAATTTCTTTTCGAGAAAGACAAATGGAAAATGGTTGAATACAATGTTCAATTTACAATGAAAGAAAGAGCTCCCCCCCCCCTAAAAGAAAGAAAAAAGTAAGAAAAACAGCGTAATGCAGGTGGAGGAAAAGTAACATTCTTTCTTTGGTATTTGATTAACCCCTTGAGGGGTGGGCCGATCCCGGAGGTACTGCAATACCGGGCCAACCCGTGGCCAGGACGGAGCAAGCCCCTATTCCATGGCCTAAGTTCAAAAATCAGTTTAATATACAAGCGATTCGGTGAATCGCGTTTCAGATATTAAGCTGAAAAGAACAGATACTACACATGATCTTAGCCAAAAGGCCGAGAAGCGATACCGAGTTGCCGTTTTCGGAAAGATATATACAATAAATTACAATAAAGAAAAACAGTGAGGCAACGTTACCATTCTACAGAGTTTAACCGTATAACAACCTCAATATCTTTTAAAAGGACAATAGCTATCGGACGAAGATATTAAAACATTCCGGCGAGCTATTGTTTCTAACAAACCGGGGCAAAGACATTGACCAAACCTTGTTTATAGAAATGATATCAAGCATCAAAGGTTAAAAAGTGTCTCTTTTGTAAGAGTTTTCCCGACGACGTACATTGTCAGCCATGAACGGGGTAGATACGGGGTGAATGCCAATTTCATTCAAAATATTTTTTAATTTGATACAGCTGATTGACAAAAGTGTATGCATTCGATTCACCATCCAGCATAGATTCCAGAAAGGACAATCACAGAAATTCCTTCGTCCAAATTGGTAAGAAATATTACTTAACCTTTAAGAACTATTTGACTGGCGAAAGAATGCCCGCCTCTACTGAAAAAGCCGGTCGTTTTCGGGAAGTCCCCTGAAAATTGAGAAAAATCACCGGTGGAATCGATTACAAGCACGAGAAGCGTGTGACTTTCTCAGCAACTCCGCCGTCTACGACGAAGAGGTAATACAAATAGAAACAGTGAAACTGAGGTAGTGGATACGGAATTGTTTAATAATTTATTCAATTTCTTTTCGAGAAAGACAAATGGAAAATGGTTGAATACAATGTTCAATTTACAATGAAAGAAAGAGCTCCCCCCCCCCCCCTAAAAGAAAGAAAAAAGTAAGAAAAACAGCGTAATGCAGGTGGAGGAAAAGTAACATTCTTTCTTTGGTATTTGATTAACCCCTTGAGGGGTGGGCCGATCCCGGAGGTACTGCAATACCGGGCCAACCCGTGGCCAGGACGGAGCAAGCCCCTTTTCCATGGCCTAAGTTCAAAAATCAGTTTAATATACAAGCGATTCGGTGAATCGCGTTTCAGATATTAAGCTGAAAAGAACAGATACTACACATGATCTTAGCCAAAAGGCCGAGAAGCGATACCGAGTTGCCGTTTTCGGAAAGATATATACAATAAATTACAATAAAGAAAAACAGTGAGGCAACGTTACCATTCTACAGAGTTTAACCGTATAACAACCTCAATATCTTTTAAAAGGACAATAGCTATCGGACGAAGATATTAAAACATTCCGGCGAGCTATTGTTTCTAACAAACCGGGGCAAAGACATTGACCAAACCTTGTTTATAGAAATGATATCAAGCATCAAAGGTTAAAAAGTGTCTCTTTTGTAAGAGTTTTCCCGACGACGTACATTGTCAGCCATGAACGGGGTAGATACGGGGTGAATGCCAATTTCATTCAAAAGATTTTTTAATTTGATACAGCTGATTGACAAAAGTGTATGCATTCGATTCACCATCCAGCATAGATTCCAGAAAGGACAATCACAGAAATTCCTTCGTCCAAATTGGTAAGAAATATTACTTAACCTTTAAGAACTATTTGACTGGCGAAAGAATGCCCGCCTCTACTGAAAAAGCCGGTCGTTTTCGGGAAGTCCCCTGAAAATTGAGAAAAATCACCGGTGGAATCGATTACAAGCACGAGAAGCGTGTGACTTTCTCAGCAACTCCGCCGTCTACGACGAAGAGGTAATACAAATAGAAACAGTGAAACTGAGGTAGTGGATACGGAATTGTTTAATAATTTATTCAATTTCTTTTCGAGAAAGACAAATGGAAAATGGTTGAATACAATGTTCAATTTACAATGAAAGAAAGAGCTCCCCCCCCCCCTAAAAGAAAGAAAAAAGTAAGAAAAACAGCGTAATGCAGGTGGAGGAAAAGTAACATTCTTTCTTTGGTATTTGATTAACCCCTTGAGGGGTGGGCCGATCCCGGAGGTACTGCAATACCGGGCCAACCCGTGGCCAGGACGGAGCAAGCCCCTATTCCATGGCCTAAGTTCAAAAATCAGTTTAATATACAAGCGATTCGGTGAATCGCGTTTCAGATATTAAGCTGAAAAGAACAGATACTACACATGATCTTAGCCAAAAGGCCGAGAAGCGATACCGAGTTGCCGTTTTCGGAAAGCTATATACAATAAATTACAATAAAGAAAAACAGTGAGGCAACGTTACCATTCTACAGAGTTTAACCGTATAACAACCTCAATATCTTTTAAAAGGACAATAGCTATCGGACGAAGATATTAAAACATTCCGGCGAGCTATTGTTTCTAACAAACCGGGGCAAAGACATTGACCAAACCTTGTTTATAGAAATGATATCAAGCATCAAAGGTTAAAAAGTGTCTCTTTTGTAAGAGTTTTCCCGACGACGTACATTGTCAGCCATGAACGGGGTAGATACGGGGTGAATGCCAATTTCATTCAAAAGATTTTTTAATTTGATACAGCTGATTGACAAAAGTGTATGCATTCGATTCACCATCCAGCATAGATTCCAGAAAGGACAATCACAGAAATTCCTTCGTCCAAATTGGTAAGAAATATTACTTAACCTTTAAGAACTATTTGACTGGCGAAAGAATGCCCGCCTCTACTGAAAAAGCCGGTCGTTTTCGGGAAGTCCCCTGAAAATTGAGAAAAATCACCGGTGGAATCGATTACAAGCACGAGAAGCGTGTGACTTTCTCAGCAACTCCGCCGTCTACGACGAAGAGGTAATACAAATAGAAACAGTGAAACTGAGGTAGTGGATACGGAATTGTTTAATAATTTATTCAATTTCTTTTCGAGAAAGACAAATGGAAAATGGTTGAATACAATGTTCAATTTACAATGAAAGAAAGAGCTCCCCCCCCCCCCCCTAAAAGAAAGAAAAAAGTAAGAAAAACAGCGTAATGCAGGTGGAGGAAAAGTAACATTCTTTCTTTGGTATTTGATTAACCCCTTGAGGGGTGGGCCGATCCCGGAGGTACTGCAATACCGGGCCAACCCGTGGCCAGGACGGAGCAAGCCCCTATTCCATGGCCTAAGTTCAAAAATCAGTTTAATATACAAGCGATTCGGTGAATCGCGTTTCAGATATTAAGCTGAAAAGAACAGATACTACACATGATCTTAGCCAAAAGGCCGAGAAGCGATACCGAGTTGCCGTTTTCGGAAAGATATATACAATAAATTACAATAAAGAAAAACAGTGAGGCAACGTTACCATTCTACAGAGTTTAACCGTATAACAACCTCAATATCTTTTAAAAGGACAATAGCTATCGGACGAAGATATTAAAACATTCCGGCGAGCTATTGTTTCTAACAAACCGGGGCAAAGACATTGACCAAACCTTGTTTATAGAAATGATATCAAGCATCAAAGGTTAAAAAGTGTCTCTTTTGTAAGAGTTTTCCCGACGACGTACATTGTCAGCCATGAACGGGGTAGATACGGGGTGAATGCCAATTTCATTCAAAATATTTTTTAATTTGATACAGCTGATTGACAAAAGTGTATGCATTCGATTCACCATCCAGCATAGATTCCAGAAAGGACAATCACAGAAATTCCTTCGTCCAAATTGGTAAGAAATATTACTTAACCTTTAAGAACTATTTGACTGGCGAAAGAATGCCCGCCTCTACTGAAAAAGCCGGTCGTTTTCGGGAAGTCCCCTGAAAATTGAGAAAAATCACCGGTGGAATCGATTACAAGCACGAGAAGCGTGTGACTTTCTCAGCAACTCCGCCGTCTACGACGAAGAGGTAATACAAATAGAAACAGTGAAACTGAGGTAGTGGATACGGAATTGTTTAATAATTTATTCAATTTCTTTTCGAGAAAGACAAATGGAAAATGGTTGAATACAATGTTCAATTTACAATGAAAGAAAGAGCTCCCCCCCCCCCCCCTAAAAGAAAGAAAAAAGTAAGAAAAACAGCGTAATGCAGGTGGAGGAAAAGTAACATTCTTTCTTTGGTATTTGATTAACCCCTTGAGGGGTGGGCCGATCCCGGAGGTACTGCAATACCGGGCCAACCCGTGGCCAGGACGGAGCAAGCCCCTTTTCCATGGCCTAAGTTCAAAAATCAGTTTAATATACAAGCGATTCGGTGAATCGCGTTTCAGATATTAAGCTGAAAAGAACAGATACTACACATGATCTTAGCCAAAAGGCCGAGAAGCGATACCGAGTTGCCGTTTTCGGAAAGATATATACAATAAATTACAATAAAGAAAAACAGTGAGGCAACGTTACCATTCTACAGAGTTTAACCGTATAACAACCTCAATATCTTTTAAAAGGACAATAGCTATCGGACGAAGATATTAAAACATTCCGGCGAGCTATTGTTTCTAACAAACCGGGGCAAAGACATTGACCAAACCTTGTTTATAGAAATGATATCAAGCATCAAAGGTTAAAAAGTGTCTCTTTTGTAAGAGTTTTCCCGACGACGTACATTGTCAGCCATGAACGGGGTAGATACGGGGTGAATGCCAATTTCATTCAAAAGATTTTTTAATTTGATACAGCTGATTGACAAAAGTGTATGCATTCGATTCACCATCCAGCATAGATTCCAGAAAGGACAATCACAGAAATTCCTTCGTCCAAATTGGTAAGAAATATTACTTAACCTTTAAGAACTATTTGACTGGCGAAAGAATGCCCGCCTCTACTGAAAAAGCCGGTCGTTTTCGGGAAGTCCCCTGAAAATTGAGAAAAATCACCGGTGGAATCGATTACAAGCACGAGAAGCGTGTGACTTTCTCAGCAACTCCGCCGTCTACGACGAAGAGGTAATACAAATAGAAACAGTGAAACTGAGGTAGTGGATACGGAATTGTTTAATAATTTATTCAATTTCTTTTCGAGAAAGACAAATGGAAAATGGTTGAATACAATGTTCAATTTACAATGAAAGAAAGAGCTCCCCCCCCCCCCCTAAAAGAAAGAAAAAAGTAAGAAAAACAGCGTAATGCAGGTGGAGGAAAAGTAACATTCTTTCTTTGGTATTTGATTAACCCCTTGAGGGGTGGGCCGATCCCGGAGGTACTGCAATACCGGGCCAACCCGTGGCCAGGACGGAGCAAGCCCCTATTCCATGGCCTAAGTTCAAAAATCAGTTTAATATACAAGCGAGTTTCAGATATTAAGCTGAAAAGAACAGATACTACACATGATCTTAGCCAAAAGGCCGAGAAGCGATACCGAGTTGCCGTTTTCGGAAAGATATATACAATAAATTACAATAAAGAAAAACAGTGAGGCAACGTTACCATTCTACAGAGTTTAACCGTATAACAACCTCAATATCTTTTAAAAGGACAATAGCTATCGGACGAAGATATTAAAACATTCCGGCGAGCTATTGTTTCTAACAAACCGGGGCAAAGACATTGACCAAACCTTGTTTATAGAAATGATATCAAGCATCAAAGGTTAAAAAGTGTCTCTTTTGTAAGAGTTTTCCCGACGACGTACATTGTCAGCCATGAACGGGGTAGATACGGGGTGAATGCCAATTTCATTCAAAATATTTTTTAATTTGATACAGCTGATTGACAAAAGTGTATGCATTCGATTCACCATCCAGCATAGATTCCAGAAAGGACAATCACAGAAATTCCTTCGTCCAAATTGGTAAGAAATATTACTTAACCTTTAAGAACTATTTGACTGGCGAAAGAATGCCCGCCTCTACTGAAAAAGCCGGTCGTTTTCGGGAAGTCCCCTGAAAATTGAGAAAAATCACCGGTGGAATCGATTACAAGCACGAGAAGCGTGTGACTTTCTCAGCAACTCCGCCGTCTACGACGAAGAGGTAATACAAATAGAAACAGTGAAACTGAGGTAGTGGATACGGAATTGTTTAATAATTTATTCAATTTCTTTTCGAGAAAGACAAATGGAAAATGGTTGAATACAATGTTCAATTTACAATGAAAGAAAGAGCTCCCCCCCCCCCCCCTAAAAGAAAGAAAAAAGTAAGAAAAACAGCGTAATGCAGGTGGAGGAAAAGTAACATTCTTTCTTTGGTATTTGATTAACCCCTTGAGGGGTGGGCCGATCCCGGAGGTACTGCAATACCGGGCCAACCCGTGGCCAGGACGGAGCAAGCCCCTATTCCATGGCCTAAGTTCAAAAATCAGTTTAATATACAAGCGATTCGGTGAATCGCGTTTCAGATATTAAGCTGAAAAGAACAGATTTATTAATCATATTAAAACTCAGAAAGAACAGTTTTACAAATCATATATGTTGATCCAACGGTATAGAGGTTACCGAGGGATGGAAATTATTGGGGGTAACATCAAGATATCATGTGGGACAATGCTTTGACAAAGCATTACGTTGTGAAAAGAAATTAATGTGTAAGGGGATTTGTTACATCATGCGCCTGTTGGTTAACAGGCATTTACGTAGGAACAAAAATATTTGGAAATGATAATGTATACAGAAATGATTATGAAACATAATGGATTGTAAATTATATTAAGTATTATTCATATTGGCGGTGACCGGTGACGTGTTCAACGTAGATATCCCGGCTGCCTTTGATGGCATCAAGGCAGCATAGACGCCTCATCAGGGCTCTGTATCGGCGAGAGATGCCGAGGCGGCCTAGGGTCCGTTCGTTGTCCCCGTGCCACGAACCAAGGGAGCCGATCACGAAAGCATGGACCTCGGCATCCATCCCACGGCTGGCCAGATCTTGACGTAGTGTCTCATACTTTTGGATTTTGGAGTTGGCAGCTGTGGAGAGGGCATCCGGACCATTGTCGAATGGGATGGTGATGTCGACAATGGTCACCTTGTCACCCTCCACCACTGTGATGTCGGGTCGCTCCCTTGGATTCGGGTCGCCGGGGACATGCTGGTCTTGGTATACGTCTCCGTAGTGGATTGCCTTCACCAGGCGTTCTTGAATGAGGTTGTGCCTCCGGCGGATCGGTACCATGTTGGGACGGCAGTGGTTGATGATATGGGGCAACGTCTCCAACTGGTGATCACACCTTCGGCACTTGGCATTTGCGTTTGGTTTCCACCGCCGGGCTGCAGCATTTGTTGGGAGGCAGTTCAGTCGAGCACGGTGGATGAACCGCCAGTCACAAAACCGGATGAAGCTCCCGGATGTCAGCCATGATGTTCCGTTGGCGTAACTGTCCAGGGAGAGTGATCTGGCTACCTTGCCCTGGTCGGGGAGGGACCGAAGCTTCTCAGCCAGCTCGCTGTGGTGGTCATAGCGGAGTCCTGATGTTACTTTCTTCGAGGGGATGGTACGGCCTCTACTCTCGACCTTGACATCGCCGCTTGAGGCTCCGACGATCCTTATCTTGAGGCGGCGGGATGCAGCCCTTGTACGTGACCAAAGAGATGATGCCTGGCCACTATTCCCTGAGTTTGCCAGAGGACCCTCACTGCTTCCGGACAAGAACTTGTCGATGCAGTCATCCGATGGTGCAGAATGGATCGTCCTGTGGACCACTGAGGTCAACTGTCCTAGAGCAACGGCTCTCACTGTGTCATCATCAGATGCCAGGATACGGACGGCTTGGGTTACGACAAGGATGTCGGCATCCACTCCAGGGTCAACAAAAGCCAAACCACCAGAATGCCGGGATGCGAAGATGAAGGCGTTGGATGATCTCACCGGAAGATGGCAGATCTTCTTCACGTGCTTGATAATGGCTGCTCGTAGGGGTTTCAAGTCGGACTTGAGGTATTCTGTGGCCCGCAAGGTATACTGAAGGATGGGTATCACAAAGGTCTTGATGGCATCTAGTTTCTGCCAAGGCGCCAGAAGGGAGGAAGAAATGGCCTCGATGTCTGACGACAGCTTCCTAGAGCTCTCCTGTAGACTTGTGAGTCTTGGGAGTCCAATGGGGACCCCAAGATAGCGGTAACGCTCCTCTTCAGTAAGGGATGGGACAGCAGCCCCTTGGATGTGGTGTGCAGACTGCCTAACATTGGTGCCACGCTTGCAATCAAGGGTGAGGGTTGCACACTTCTGAGGCTTGAACTGCATCTGAATGGTAGATGCAGAAGAGCCAGCAGTTTGAAGGAGGGATTTGAGGCCTTCAGTGTCTCGGCTGAGCAGCACCAGGTCATCAGCATAGGCCAGGATGGAGAGGTTCTTGCCCTGGACAGTCACTCCAAGATGGTTGTCTGATGCATTCTTCTTAACCGCCCTGATGATAAGTTCGATGGCCAGGTTGAAGAGAATTGGTGACATCGGGCAGCCTTGCTTTACCCCTGATCTGATGGGTACGGTGTCGGTCTGGCCCCCGGTCAGCGTGAACGAGGTTGACGCGCCATTGTAGGCATCCATGAGAAGGGTAACAAGCGAATCAGGGACACCCAGATTGGACAGGACGATCTTGATGACAGGATGAGGAATGCTTCCAAATGCATTCCTAAGGTCCAACCAACCGATGCAGATGGTCTTCTGGTTTCTCCTGCAGTCCTTCAGGGCAGCTGAGAGGAGGAAGGAGTGCTCGAAGCACCCCTCGCAGGGGCGAGCGGACTTCTGCTCGGGGCTGAGGTACTGGTTCTCACAGGCCCACTTGGTCAGCCGGTCCGCAAGCACAGCCATAAAGAGCTTGTAGAGACATGACTGTAGGGCGATGGGGCGGAAGTTGGCAGGATCCTCCGTGGGGCCAGCCTTGTGAAGTAGGATGGTAGATGCCATCTTCCAAGGAGCTGGGATCCGACTTTCAGCCAGGCATTTGTTGAAGATGGCCTCAGTGATGCGGAAGGACCCGTCCGCACGTCGAATGTGCCTGTACTCCAAGCGGTCCTTCCCGGGGGCAGAGTTTGTCATCCTTGACAGCCTTGCTCCGATCTCCTTCGCTGACGTGGGCAGAGATAAAGATGTCGCAGAGTCATCACCTTGAGGGACATCGAAGAGCGAGGATGCTAGGTTACCAACTGCTTCCTCGTCGACTTCTCTAGCAGAATACACCTCACGGAAGAAGTCCAAGACGTCTGACTCGGAACCAGAAAAGGAAGGTGATTTCTCCTTCAGTATGTGTCTGATGGCTCTTTTCTTGCTGGTACGATAGAGTTTCTGGATTCTACTTGCCTCACGGACATCAAAGGTTGGGCGATGCTGACCTCTTTGCTGTCTAGGAGGGTGGTCACCAGGTCTCTGCCTAACTTGCTGCTGGGGTCGAGCAAGATTGGGACGGGAAACAGCGACAGCATGGATGACAAATCGATCGCAGACTGTCTCAAACTCGGACCAATCTGATGCAGAGGATACAGCATCAACCCAGTGTTGAGCGTCAGACACAGGGTGCTCGGCGACTGAAGGAGGGAGTTCAGGTACAACGTCTGCTTCAGGTTGCATACGAGCCCTCTGGGTGACTGGGGTGTTAGTCTGTGTAGGAGGAGTCAGCTGCCTTGCAGCCCCTGGAGAAGAACTGGAGGCAGTGGCAGCGGGTGAGGGAGGAGTCAGAGCAGGGACAGGAGACGACTGTACCTGCGATGGAGGACCTTGAGACATCATCGTAACATCAGTTGGCAGAGATGATCCGAACTCCTCAACTGAGGGGCGGTTCTTGGGAGGAGACTCCCAGACGAAGGAAGGTATCTCGTCAGGATTCGAGGCGAGCTCCGCCCAGGAAGTGTTGGGCAGAGGTGGAGGAGAACGAGCCATGCTAGCTCCGGCTTGGGAAGAGGCAACACCAGGAATCGCCTGGGGCTCGGGTACAGATGGTTGAGATCGCTCCTTCTTGTGGACCTGCCAATGGTTCGCAGCCCTTCGTGCTGAGTCGAACTCGGACCGGCATGACGAACACCGAAAGGCATAGGCGAAGGTGGTAGCTGGATGATGCCTGGTCTGGTGTCGCTTGAGGGTCTGCTGGTTGAAAAAGTTCTCCGAGCATGCCGAACATTTCCACCGTGAAGGCAAGGGGTAGTCAAAAACCTCCGTGATGGAAGCCGGCGCAGCACCTTCAGGATCCGCAGAGGCAGCTCGATGAAGCCTGGCCATGTGGCGGCGGAGTCCACTGGAGGTGGCGAAGGAAGATCCACACACCTGGCACTCGTTGGCGGCAGTCTGCTGGTCGGTGGTGGAAGCCTCGCTGGCAGGAACCTGGTTTCTGGAGCTTGGTTGGCGAGAACTCCTTTCGCGGGAAACTCGAAGGCGAGAACTGGTAACCCGGATGTCAGAACCCTGATGGAGGGCGGGTGGCTCAGCACCCTGGTGATCGCTTCCCTCTCTTCGGCAAGACATGATAGTAGATTAAGCTGAAAAGAACTGAAAAAGCCGGTCGTTTTCGGGAAGTCCCCTGAAAATTGAGAAAAATCACCGGTGGAATCGATTACAAGCACGAGAAGCGTGTGACTTTCTCAGCAACTCCGCCGTCTACGACGAAGAGGTAATACAAATAGAAACAGTGAAACTGAGGTAGTGGATACGGAATTGTTTAATAATTTATTCAATTTCTTTTCGAGAAAGACAAATGGAAAATGGTTGAATACAATGTTCAATTTACAATGAAAGAAAGAGCTCCCCCCCCCCCTAAAAGAAAGAAAAAAGTAAGAAAAACAGCGTAATGCAGGTGGAGGAAAAGTAACATTCTTTCTTTGGTATTTGATTAACCCCTTGAGGGGTGGGCCGATCCCGGAGGTACTGCAATACCGGGCCAACCCGTGGCCAGGACGGAGCAAGCCCCTATTCCATGGCCTAAGTTCAAAAATCAGTTTAATATACAAGCGATTCGGTGAATCGCGTTTCAGATATTAAGCTGAAAAGAACAGATACTACACATGATCTTAGCCAAAAGGCCGAGAAGCGATACCGAGTTGCCGTTTTCGGAAAGATATATACAATAAATTACAATAAAGAAAAACAGTGAGGCAACGTTACCATTCTACAGAGTTTAACCGTATAACAACCTCAATATCTTTTAAAAGGACAATAGCTATCGGACGAAGATATTAAAACATTCCGGCGAGCTATTGTTTCTAACAAACCGGGGCAAAGACATTGACCAAACCTTGTTTATAGAAATGATATCAAGCATCAAAGGTTAAAAAGTGTCTCTTTTGTAAGAGTTTTCCCGACGACGTACATTGTCAGCCATGAACGGGGTAGATACGGGGTGAATGCCAATTTCATTCAAAATATTTTTTAATTTGATACAGCTGATTGACAAAAGTGTATGCATTCGATTCACCATCCAGCATAGATTCCAGAAAGGACAATCACAGAAATTCCTTCGTCCAAATTGGTAAGAAATATTACTTAACCTTTAAGAACTATTTGACTGGCGAAAGAATGCCCGCCTCTACTGAAAAAGCCGGTCGTTTTCGGGAAGTCCCCTGAAAATTGAGAAAAATCACCGGTGGAATCGATTACAAGCACGAGAAGCGTGTGACTTTCTCAGCAACTCCGCCGTCTACGACGAAGAGGTAATACAAATAGAAACAGTGAAACTGAGGTAGTGGATACGGAATTGTTTAATAATTTATTCAATTTCTTTTCGAGAAAGACAAATGGAAAATGGTTGAATACAATGTTCAATTTACAATGAAAGAAAGAGCTCCCCCCCCCCTAAAAGAAAGAAAAAAGTAAGAAAAACAGCGTAATGCAGGTGGAGGAAAAGTAACATTCTTTCTTTGGTATTTGATTAACCCCTTGAGGGGTGGGCCGATCCCGGAGGTACTGCAATACCGGGCCAACCCGTGGCCAGGACGGAGCAAGCCCCTATTCCATGGCCTAAGTTCAAAAATCAGTTTAATATACAAGCGATTCGGTGAATCGCGTTTCAGATATTAAGCTGAAAAGAACAGATACTTTTATTTCAATTTTATTAGGACCCACAGTCCAAAAATCAAATATCAACATATTTACAATGTAAAAATAGCATATATAATATAATATAATACTGAACATCAAGGTAACACGAAGAAAGGAATTACATGACTGAATATAAACATTGTGACTTACAAAGGATATGAAATAAAAACAGATCTGAAATTGAAGACTAAGAGCAACTATGTGAGAGACCTCGACTGCTACAGCGAGGCGAAAGGTATAAACACCATATGCACTTTGCATGTACCTTAACTTTTATGACCTAAGCTCGTGAAAATGATGCAGGAATGTATGACTAAGATGTGTGAAATAGCAAACAATATGAACTATATAATGACGGTCTGAAATATGCCAAAACATATCTAACAACGAATGGTAATGATAATTGTAATGAAAGATCTGAACTAAAATATTGTAATGTGAAGACTAAACGTATTATTATCAACTATCCATAAACTATTACACAAAACGCTTACTAAGTGGACGAAACACATCTAACATGGAATGAAAGCGATAATAATGATACTAATACTATATTCTAGATACAAAATAACAGTTGGAATATCTAATTATGAGCATCTAAACTAAAATGAATAAAATATCAGTATTTAAAACACATAGTGTTATAAAAGTATTCTGCAATAACTCATTACCTAGCATATTGGGTTCATCCTACCTAGTTGTATATACTTATGCTAATATCATTAATTATGGTAACTTTAATTTAACTTCTTTCCCTTTAACTGTACAAAAAGAAGTTCCACGTGTCCACGTGTCCTCAAACTTATCAGCTGGCCATCTATTGAAATCGGCCGTCAAACGAACCCGAATCTCTTCTTTTATATTACTAATTGTAGAATCATCTGAGATGCGACTTTTCTCAAAAATGAACAAACATCGACGATTCCAAATTGCTTTCCTAGTGACTACGTAAATAAACCATACCCTGCTCCATAATCTGCAGTCATTGATAGGAGTAGGGATTCCATACAAAAACATACTTTTATTCAAAGGTATATTAGAGGCTGTTCTCACTACGTTCCTAAAACTGGTTTACTGGAAACTAGTTTAGTGGAAACTAGTTTAACGCGTAGTGAGAACGGTCGAAGCGGTCTTGGAAGCGATCTTCCAAACCAGTTTGGAAAACCACCTCGCGATGTAGTTTTCAAGATCGCTTTGCCTCGTTAAACTGGTTTTAGCGTAAGTGAGGACACAACCGTTCTTCGGGAAGCGATCTTCGCACATTTTGAGTGCGCTACTCCACACCACAGGTGTAGAATGCCTATGCTGCGGTTTCGAATTTCGCGCGAAACGTGTCACCCCTCTGAGAGCATTTCCATAGCAACAAGAGCGCTTTGCGTGAAGTGATTTTGAAAACCACTTTCGTGTGATCAAGTGAGAACGCTAGCAAAGCGATCTTCCAAAGTGGTTTCCTGAATCGGTTTCCAGTAAACTAGTTTTAGAAAGCGTAATGAGAACGGCCTCTTAGACCCTAATAGCCTCTTTGTTACCTCACACACCCAACAAATAATCTGATACACTGATTGACAACCCCAAAACACGTGTTCAATGTTTTCAATATTTGTGCAGTAAGGGCATACCCCATCACTAATACCCCAACGGGATAATTTATCTCTAGTATACAATGCCCCGTGCACGGTGTTCCAACTAAAAGACTTTAACGTGTTACAAAGTAAAGGCTGATGAACCAAACTCCAGATCGAGGACCAATCCCAGGAGGGGTTAACGACCTCCACGCGCGGAGCGTGATTCACCGACAGTAGATTTACGATGCGGTCCAATCTCGCACAGCTGTTTGTGAAGTCATGTTTACGATCTAAGAGGGTCGAAATCACAGACCACGCTTGAGAGTAGCTCGCCGACATAACATCACAATGCGGACCCAGATTGGACCACAACTGTGGAGAAATCCTCCTCAGTTTATACCCCAAGAAATAACGTGTGAACATAAAATTATGTGAACTATCACTATCGCCATCATCTAGCTGTTGTAATATATCTCGTATGAACAGTGCCTGATTTTTCTCAGTCAACTTGTGAAGCCCGAGTCCCCCCTTGTCTGTGGTCAGAGTTAAGGTTTCTCGGGATACAAGCTCTGTCTTTTTTCCCCAAATAAACTTAAAGACACTTTTAAGGATTTCCATGTAAACTTCCTCACCTGGGAGGTATACACGTGTTGCATAATAGAATAACGGATAAACACAAACATTTACCACTGTAACTTTTCCTAGCAAAGTAAGCCCACGATTTTCCCAAGTTTTAAGTTTCGCTATGGCTTTCGCACACAGCGACTTCCAAAAGGATCGAATACAGTTCACTGTTCCATAACAAATTCCATTTATCATAATCTTATCTTCTACCCAATTAATATCTCCTTTTAATTTCCGCCCTACAAAGGCTCCTAACTTCAATCCATGGGTTTTCCTAAGATTCAAAGACGCACCTGTTGCCCTTTCGAAAAGAGTAAAGGATCTAAAATAATTGACAATATCAGTCTGTGACGTAGCCACACACGTGGCATCATCAGCATACTGTAAAAGTTTGACAGAAACTCCCTTCCCTCCGGGAATATGAAAGCCCATTATATCTCTCCTTGACATAATAAATCGAGCTAATGGCTCTATAAACAATACATACAAGGCCGGTGATAATGGGCACCCTTGTCTTACACCCCGCCCAATTATCACCTCTTCACTGAATTGACCGTTGACAAGAACGCGACTTCTAATACCAGTATATAAAATTTTCACCCAAGAAATAAAACGGTCACCGAACTTTAACTTTGACAGGACTTTAAACATAAACTCCCAGTCTACTTTATCAAAGGCTTTGTGCTGGTCAATAGAAATGAGTGCGCACGAATTCCCTTTTAGCTTCGAATAGTCTACAATATCACGTAATAAACATAAATTCTGGTGAATTGATCTACCAGGTACAGAACACGTTTGGTGACTATTTACTACATCACCCATTACATTAGACAATCTTAACTGCAATATTTTAGATATTATTTTATAATCAACAGTCAGCAGACTTATGGGTCTTCGATTTGCAGGGTCCAAAAGATCCCCTTTCTTTGGCAAAAGAGTAATAACCGCTGTACGCTGTGTCTGTGACATTAACTTATTCATGAAAATTTCATTATATACACTAAGTAAATCATTACCAATAATATCAAAGAAACGAACATAGAATTCTACTGACAGACCATCAATACCTGGAGATTTGTTCTTAGGCATTAAAGCAAGTGCATTTCTTATTTCATGCAAACTAATGGCCTTATCCATAGACTTAGATTTATCTTCCTCAATACATCCTGATAGTGAATTTATAAACATATCTTGTAGTTGAGCATCGTTTGTGGTAACCGGTGTATACAGTTTGGTGTAAAATTCATGGAAGACCGTGATTATACCATCTCCCGAAACAATGCCACCTTGTGAGTTCCTCACTTCTCTTATCGCTTTCGCCTCGGCGTTAGCCCTCTCTATTCTATTAAAGTACCCCCCTGGCCGCTCCCTATTATCAAGATACTTCTCTCTTGACCGAACAAATGCCCCCCTATTTTCTTCCCTGAGTAAATTTATCACTTCATCTTTATTTCCTGTCATGCACTTGTTCTGCAAGGCTTCTAGACGTAGACGTCTTTCCCTTGCTCGCCGAACCCCATGTGAAATTGATAACTCTTTTATACGCTTCTTTATATCTTCCCACCAGTCTGTTAAAGATGTAAAACCTGGTTTCAAAGTCTGCCACATACCATAATAAAACTCCAAATCATTGACAAACATATCATCATTACACATGGAAACATTGAATTTCCAGTATGACTTCGAATTGACATTATTTTGTTGCGGAAAACTTATAGTAGTGCTAACAACGTCATGATCTGATAAAGGAAAAATAATCTTTGAAACGTCCAAAATGTGAAAATTATCATTAACATATATTCTATCTATTCTAGAACTTTGATTTTTCCCGGGATGTGCCCAGGTATGACCATTACCGGGTGAGACACATTTTGTCCAGACATCAATCAAATGGTATGATTTTGTGAAGGAGTTAAGCTCCTTCTTCCCAACAAAACAAGATGAGTTAGAAGAAATACCGGAGCGATCCTCTTCGAAAAGTACACAATTAAAATCCCCACCTATAATTAATGGTATATTCCCCTGTGTATAAGAATACATATTACTGAAAAAGGAAACACGTTTAATGGGATTATTAGGTGCATATACATTGCACACTCGAAAAGAGTGAGTAGATAAAGTACATAAAACTGTTACTATACGGCCGTCATTATCATATCTAATTTGCGAAAAGGAACATTTTAACCTCGGTGAAAATAAAATAGCCACCCCTGATGAATGATTCGACGGTGCAGGGGAGTGAAAAACACTTCCTCTCCACAATTGATTGATATTATGTATATCTCCGACACCTAAATACGTTTCCTGAAGCAAACCAATATCAAAGTTCAATATTTTCAACCACGACATAACATCTTTCAGTTTGCGTGCATCCCTCAAACCATGGACATTTAGTGAGCATATCCTGATCTTGTTCTTGAATGATATGCTTTAAGAGGATGCAGACGACTATATACTTAAGAAATAGTTATCAAAATATTGAGTATCGTGCTGGCGCACAAAGTCAGGGTGTTTTGAACTGAGGTGATTAAGCCACTCCTTTGGATTGTTACAACTATTATTGCACATCTTCATTGGGCAGGGAAAGCGTTCAGTACTAGCATTTGGATGTTTGGTTTTCAAGTGTTCCAAAAAGTCCTTGTAAATACTGAAAATGTTTTTACATCGGGGTTCCGGACAAGCAAACCAATCTTTTTCTTCCGTCATGATGTTAGAAATTGACGTTATGGCTCTCGCGGCCGCCACTCGATCCCGGGATAGCGTCTTCGAAGTATGTTTACTTCCACTGCCGTTTGGTGACGAGGCTCGTTTCTGACCCCGTCGTCCTCGGTTTGAAATGTCCGCGTCGGCGTCGTCTTTCGAAGCCGACGTCGCAGCGTCGGTCGGCGGAAAGTCTAGCTTCTCTTCTACAGATGCGGCCCAGGATCGCTGGGTATCCATCTCCTCCTCACTGTGTTCACTATCATCCTGATCCTGGTTAGTAGCATGATCACTCGTGGTGCTATTTTCCTGAGAGTCCTCAAATAGACTTTGTGTCCCCTTATCTTCCTCCTGAGGTGCCAACAGTGGGGCGGCATCTTCTCTTTGCGGGGCTGCCGTATCACCATTTTCGACCGTTTCTCCTCCTCCCTTAACCCATGATGTCGACTGTTTTAGTTTACTTGCAAAGCTTATTGGACAGGCCTTATATGAGTGACCTGTCTTTCCACATGTAGTGCAAGCCAACTCCTCATTGCAAGCACTTGCCACATGTCCTTCCTTTCTGCATCTGAAACACTTTACAACACGGCATTCCTTCGCTTCGTGTCCATTTTCGCCACACTTTAAGCAAGTACGAGGCTGTCCATCGTACCTGACCCAGCAATTCCTTCCTCCAAGATTTATGGAAGAAGGGATACTATTTTCAACCTCCATTCGGTATTGTCGAACCCCACTGAAAAGTCCTGGGTGGTCCTTAAAAGTTAGAAACCTCCCTGCCAGCACCTTCCCGTATTTTTTCAGTACAAAACGAACGGCGTTATCATCCACTTCGAGAGGAACATGTAACACAGTCACAATCTTAATTGGTTTGGAGTAACTGCTCACTCCAATGCTCTCCTCCTTCTCCAACTTTGGTGTACACTCCTCTTTAACCTTTAAGCTCTTGAAGGTGACATCGAACTTATTCCCTGGCAAAAATTGCACCGCCGTCAAATGTTCAGCAATTACAATTCCACATCATCCCAACACCTCGAAAATATTCTGATTTTCTTGACTGATAACTTGCACAGAGCATTCCCGCAAAAGTGGGCGCTGCATGATGATGTTTACAAAGAAAGCCAAAAGGCTAACAGGACAAACTTCAGAAAAAATATTCTAAGTCAAAAGACTTAGAGAAGAGAGAAATTCTGTGTGTAGCCACAAGGCTACAAAACAGATGGATTTCGTATGTGATGCGGAGCTCTCGCACAATCACGTCCGCTCGGTGCGAGAAAAGAACTACAGATACTACACATGATTTTAGTCATAAGGCCGTGAAGCGATACTGCTTTGTCGTTTTCGGAAAGCTATATACTATAAATTACAATAAAGAAAAACAGTGAGACAACGTTTCCGTTTAACAGAGTTTAACCGTATAACAACCTCAATATCTTTTAAAAGGACAATAGCTATCGGCCGAAGATATTAGCACATTCCGGCGAGCTATTGTCTCTAACAAACCTGGGCAAAGACATTGACCAAACCTTCTTTATAGAAATGATATCAAGCATCAAAGGTTAAAAAGTGTCTCTTTTGTAAGAGTTTTCTCGACGACGTACATTGTCAGCCATGAACGGGGTAGATACGGGGTGAATGCCAATTTCATTCAAAATATTTTTTAATTTGATACAGCTGATTGACAAAAATGCATTCGATTCACCATCCAGCATAGATTCCAGAAAGGACAATCACAGAACTTCCTTCGTCCAAATTGGTAAGAAATATTACTTAACTTTTAAGAACTATTTGACTGGCGAAAGAATGCCCGCCTCTACTGAAAAAACCGGTCGTTTTCGGGAAGTCCCCTGAAAATTGAGAAAAATCACCGGTGGAATCGATTACAAGCACGAGAAGCGTCTGACTTTCTCAGCAACTCCGTCCCAACTCTGTCTCATCCCTTACTGAAGAGGAGCGTTACCGCTATCTTGGGGTCCCCATTGGACTCCCAAGACTCACAAGTCTACAGGAGGGCTCTAGGAAGTTGTCGTCAGACATCGAGGCCATTTCTTCCTCCCTTCTGGCGCCTTGGCAGAAACTGGATGCAATCAAGACCTTTGTGATACCAGGCAATCCACCATGGTGCCGTCTACCAAAACCAGCATGCCTAAGCTAAAAGTCCGAGAAACGATACAAAGTTGCTGTTTTCGGAAAGCTATATACTATAAATTACAATAAAGAAAAACAGTGAGGCAACGTTACCGTTTAACAGAGTTTAACCGTATAACAACCTCAATATCTTTTAAAAGGACAATAGCAATCGGACGAAGATATTAACACATTCCGGCGAGCTATTGTCTCTAACAAACCTGGGCATAGACAATGACCAAACCTTGTTTATAGAAATGATATCAAGCATCAAAGGTTAAAAAGTGTATCTTCTGTAAGAGTTTTCTCGACGACGTACATTGTCAGCAAGGAACAGGGTAGATACGGGGTAAATGCCCATTTCATTCAAAAGATTTTTTAATTTGATACAGCTGATTGACAAAAGTGTATGCATTCGATTCACCATCCAGCATGGATTCCAGAAAGGACAATCACAGAACTTCCTTCGTCCAAATTGGTAAAAAATATTACTTAACTTTTAAGAACTATTTGACTGGCGAAAGAATGCCCGCCTTTACTGAAAAAGCCGGTCGTTTTCGGGAAGTTTGGACAACTACGCCATCTACGACGAAAAGCTATACAGATTATGTTTCACACAAGTCATGCAATATTATTATTTCCCAGAGAGACGATTGTTATAGCAAACGAAAACTATTATAAATTTTGATTAAATTAGGGGGATTAATATTTGCTTTTCAGAAGAAAGAAAATCTATCTTAGATTTCACATCTGACCATTAAGGATATGACCCCTTCATTGCGGAGAAAAAAAATCAACATTGAGATAGCTAGCATATCACCTCAAACAGTAAATAGCCAAAATAACGGACATAAAAAGGCTTAACTCTAAAGATATACGCTTATCCTCAAGTACACTATATCATTGTAAAAATAAATTTACGATGATATGGCAAATAAATATTGTAGGATACAACTATAAAGATGTATATGCGTAAACAGATTCATCGGATTGGCAGAACTCAAATAAAACAACTTTTCATCTTTTCACAATCAATTTTAGATAACTTTTTACCTTGTGAGCTTTCGCCTTCTCGTTTCTGCCACTGACAAGTACATCTGCGGGCTTCTTCAGACTAGTGCTTATTAGCCATAGATGGTAAAAATCACACGGGGAAAAACTATATTGATAATTGTGAAAAGTTAAAAGAATTTGCTTTATTTTATTTTATTAAAATTTATGATTCTACGCGGTGTAGGCCTGCAAAGCTCGTGCAGGGAATTGGACCTAGGGCCTACTTCATCTTTGTATTAACACTGATAAATCAAGATGGATAAAAACAACAACACAAAAAGCGAGGTCATATACTAAGAAAATCCGATGAGCACGCAACAGTGTAATCGGATATGTCAGTCAAGTACAAAAACAAAATCATAAAATCTCAGGCCTTTATTCATAACAACTTTAAGTGAAATATTATTGTTCCTCGGAGAGCAAACGAAAGGTGAATCCTTTCCAAATGTTAAACTAAAACTACCATGAAACACAAACCATAACTTCCTACGAAGGCTTAAGGTTGAATACGCTTATAACCTTAAACGTGCATCAACTTAGCCATATATTATTATTTAAAATTGCACACGAGATAATGAGCTACTTCGAAAGATAATGCAGCTAAGGGAGTTACTTGGCTCCAAACAATATTTGGCAATAAAAATCGGTAGTTAAAAACAGCATGCACTAAAACGAGGTCAGGTAGACTGAAGGGTGATACTCATCAACCACAATGTACTTTGATGATAAAATTTCAGCCTATTATAGGGGAAAATATGACTGAAAACTTACGTTTAATCCATCTTCAGATGTATTCCTATCTTACACATTATGGAACAAAAGTTCTTTCCGCATTTTCTAATTTTGCCTTTTTGGCTATGCATCGTCTCAGATCTGCAGTGAGACGTAATCAGATATTACCCTTAATAAAAGAAAATCGAATTAAATTATTGTGTACGAGCTTTTTTTTGTCATGCCGGATGTAACCTTTGTAATATAGCTCGCTCCAACATGATTTCAAAAAAAAATATGTAAAAATTGAAATTTTCTTTAATAGCATCCTGAAACATTAAGGCCCAAATTCACAAAGGTTGTTTTTGCAGAAACCATGGTTTCAACCGTGGTTTCTGAAAACCATGGTTTCAAACGAAACGAAACGAAACCACCTTTGTGAATTCGGGCCTAATTGTTTAAATTGGGCGTTTGAATCGCAACTCTCTCTACCCCTTTCTCTCTCTCTTTCGCCGTTTTATCACTCTCCATCTCTTTCCATCCCATTTTCTTTCAATGGCAACGTGTCTCCTTCAAGAAACTTGAACCTTTTTAGCAAAATAGTTCTGGCGCTGTATCTTGCTTTATTATCAATACTATGGAGCATACATTATACAAAGTACAGATATCAGACATGCGTTAATAGATTATGAAAAGATGAAATTATATAAACAAATACAATAATTATTTTAATAAAAACACTCAATACAAAAGAAAAGAACCGTGATCCTACCTTGTTCAAGAAGACACATGGCAGCGGACACAAACAGCAATATTCCAGAATTCATTTTGATTTTCCTGAGAGTAGAAGAAGGATATTTTTTCATACAGTGCCTTATATTTCAGATTCTTTAGCAGCGATCGGTGCAAACGTTCAAATTTTTACCACATCCAGCTTCTGGGCAATATACATGATATAGGGTATACCGAAGTGATACACTTGAGCATTTTGATACCATAATTATTTCAGTATATTATGAAATACCCCCACAATCCAAATTTGGTGGGACTCGGTCTATAAGCATCGGATAAGGGCCGAATAATTACTACATGAATACATAATTAACCCTATTGAAATCAATGTATTATTGGCCTGGTTCATAGCATTAGAACCATGGCGACCGATAATACATTGATTTCAAAGGACAATCGAAGGCTAACATTAATAGGCCCTTCGATACTGTCATATCTTGGGCCCCGTTGGACTGAGTCACACCAAATTAGGTTTGTGGAGTACTGAAGGTATAGCATCATGCATATGGTATCGAAACTGCTGAAATGCAAAATTTGAAAAATGATGACGTCACATTTCGTAAGTTAGTTCCTGTCAACCCTTTCACCGACTTATTTTACAATTAACTTCAAATTATGTCAAATAATGAATAAAATGGTTTGACACTTTTTTTATCATCCACCATTTGTAATAGCATGGATTTCCGCATTGCCCATTTCCCTCTACAGTTCATTTCATTCTATTTTATTTATCAAATTTCACCTGTCACCATACGCATAATAACATTAGCAGGGTATGCGGTAGTATTGCTTGTTAAAAGAAACTGCTTTCCAAAATGGTACTGTCTGCCTGACGTATAAATCAGTAGTATTTACGTATTAATCAAAGCACAATTCTCGCATGATATAGCCCTACGCAGGGGCGGAAATCTCTCCCAAAAGGTAGGGGGGACACAGGGGCGGATCCAGCCTTCGCCAATAGGAGGGGGGGAACGGAAATTTGTTTCAGCCATATTTTCCCCGATCGGCAGTTCGAAGATGATTTTTGTTTGTTTCTTTGTAGGGGTAGTCTTCATTAGTCACTTCTTTCTTATGAATTAATATACAATATCATAATTCTTATTTATATGATGCGAGCGCGAAGCGCGAGCAAATTTTTGCAAATTTTATGGATTTTTTTTCTAAAATTTGAACTGATTCTGGGCAATGTTTGTTATCCTGAAAAAGATGTGTATCCAACTTAATAATTACCACGAACGCAAAGCGCGAGCAGAAATGAACTGATGGAAAAGATACCTGTTAAAGTAGCATTTAACAATCAAATAATGCGAGCTGAATTTTTTGACATTTTCACGTAAAGAATGGAAATTCTAAGCAATTTTTGTAACTCAAGCAGAATAGGTATATAAGTAAACAATGAATGCGAGCGCGAGCGGAAAATTTCGAGATTTAGTACTATAATATTTACTGAGCGAGATACTCTATTCATGTTTTGTAAATCCTGAAAAGGATGAGTATTAATAATGCGAGCGCAAAGCGCGAGCAGAAATTTTTATATACGTTTTGAACTGGTACCTGTTGAAAAAGTATGTGTTAAGTACTGCTTGCACTTAGCAATGAAGGCGTTACATATTTCAACAATCAAAAAATGCGAGCGCGAAGCGCGAGCTAAAAATTTTTGAACTTTCTAAAGAAAGAATGAAACATTTTAATCAGGTTTTGTAATCGTGAACAGGATAGCTATATAATTTAAATATTGATTCGAGCGCGAAGCGCGAGCAGAAAAAAATCGAGATTTAGACCTAACAATTGGCCACTCTGTTCATGTTTTGTAAATCATCAAAAGGTTGAGTAATATGGGGTCTTCCTACATTAATAATGCGAGCACAAAGCGCGAGCAGAAAATTTTTGATATTGTATTTTTGATATTGTGATCGGAAACTGGATAATGATTTAAATTAGAGAACAAGTTGAGTATCTGAATAAACATGCGCGAGCGTGTTTCATATTTAGACCTAGAATCTAGGCATTTTAAATACAACTTTAATGATGTCCTTCTGTTCTTTTTCTCCTCTCTTCCCTCCTTTTTTTCTTTTTTGCCCCCTGGATCCACCTATGTGGACAAGGGGCGGGAAAATTTGACAAGCAAAAAAAGGTTATCATCGCCAAAGTAAGGTCATCTCGTCCCAAAATACATATTTTATTTCGATTTAGAATGATGTATTTCTTACCATCATAAAAGACCAAAAATAGTAGGGGGACATTTTATATTGTGTCCCCCCTACTATTTTGAGTAGGGGGGACACGTCCCCCCTGTCCCCCCTGGGATTTCCGCCCATGGCCCTACGTACAAAATAGTCCGAAGTAAAAAAAAAAAAGAACAAAAAACAATGACAATAGACAAAAGAGAAAAGGCCGAATGTGGGGAAAATTTGCTGATGTTTCTAAAAAGGAAATCTTAAACATGTCAAACATTATTATTAGACAAATAAAAATAATTTGAAAATAACCAGACAAAATTATTTTCATACCAAACATTGGATTAACTGATTGGGCAAATCTTATTGCCTATATATCAAAGATTTTTTTACCCAACTATTGTCTAATAGTTGGTTAAATTTCCACATCAGGCCATTGTTCTGCTCTAAAAAAGAATACTAACAAACTGTCATGACTATTGTGCAATAATGGATTTAGTTGGAATTTATATTGGGCAATAATAGATTTAGGCTGAAATTCCAACTACGTGTATTGGGCAATAGAACTTGGAAGTTCCAACTAAGTATTTCATGTTACTTGTTTTTAACTTATTTGGCTATACGGGTTATAGCTAAAACTTTAACTACTAACCACACGAGTATTTCTTATTAATATAAATCACAACCACCATCTTTCCAATAATTTTATTAATCTCGGAATATATTGCATTTGTTGCTGATTAGTACATTTAATTCTATACTAATATTCCTTTCATGGTAAAATAAAATGATATCGCACATTCCATCACACTATTGATTTACATCTATTTTTTTTCCTCCAAAATATGTACATGTATATCTATTTAAGATTTCATTAAAGGACAAGTCCACCCCAACAGAAAGTTTACTTGAACACAAAGAGAAAAATCCAACAAGCAAAAGACTGAAAATTTCATCAAAATCGGATGTAAAATATGAAAGTTTACATTAAAAAGTTTCGCTTAATTTCACAAAATATTTATCTGCACATCCTGGTCTGAATGCAAATGAGGGGACTGATGACATCACTCACTCACTATTTCTTCTGTACTTAATTATCTGAAATATGAAAAATTCTAATTTTTCCTTTTTGTCATGTGAAACAATGTTTTATTCCATTGTTAAAACACTTTATGGTTCATTCAAGTTGTTCATTATTGTCAAATCTGTAGAAATTGAAATATTGCATAATTCAAAAAATAAAAAACAACAAAAGAAATAGTGAGTGAGGGACATCATCGACTGTCTCATTTGCATGTCACAGAAAAAATATTGTGCAACTGTTTTGTGAAAAGTAAGCGAATCAAACTTTAAAATGTCATAACTTTCTTATTTTACATCCGATTTTGATGAAATGTTCAGCATTATGCTTGTTTAATCTTTCTCTATTGATTCAAATCAATATTTTTCTGGGGTGGACTTGACCTTTAATTTCCACATGGGCATCCTCGACGATTTCTCAAGAATGAATGATAAAATAATAAATATGCAAACACAAAATTGCCCGGCAACTGACTGTCCTAAAATTTGGCAAGACGACATAATGACCAACCCTAATCATAATAATGATGGTTTAAGCAAAATCACCCTAATATCATGCCCAAAGAAATTTACACAACTATTGGGCAAACTGTTCCCAACTTGATAATTGAAAATACCCTACTAAAAACAAAGGCAATTAACTCTTTAGCTACGCAGCTCCGAAACTATGGAACCAACTTACCAACCTTACAATTAGAATTAGCTCAATCTGTACCTGCTTTCAGAATATTATTGAAGACACATCTGTAAAGGAAAGCGTCATGATTTTAATGTGTATAGTATATGCAATATGCATAACGAGTAACTAAAGCTCAGTAGAGTATATTTATACTCATTAGTGGCTGCGCTATACAAAGTTATCATATTATCATAATCATTATGATGATGTTGGTAAGATAATCCTGGTTAAATGTGGGCTTTACTAACTGGATTGCTCAATTGAGAATTGATTAGTCTTAATGTTCATGGTTTTTCAAATTTAATCTGACCAAGTAGACCAACAAACGATTAACCAACTAAATTTTAGGCCTATCCAACTTTTAAGAGTTCGCAAGCACATGAATGTATTCTGCCGATCGCTTATCTGAGTTTAGTGGTAGATATACAGTGGTGGTCAAGAGTTTGTGAATCCCACTAGAAAATACACATATTTAAAAGTGTTCAAGTTCTGCCATGTTTTAGATATTTAATTATGAAGTCAGGTGATGAAATATTACATTCAATGAAGCTTGTTTCTCTGGGCTCGCCGAACATTGTAGTAGACGCTGTCTTCATTCAACACCCGGCATGAAGGAGTGTTTTTGTGGTGGGGTTCACTAACTTTGGAGCACGACTGTATGTATATAGGACTATTGCATTAACTCCATACGTGTAACATATTACAATTCGAATCAAGTGACAGTACATTAAGTCCTTTTAAATGTTGTAGATATATCATTATGAGTCATTGTGCTTGTTCTTTCGGTTCAACTTTTTTTATGATGATGTGCAGATAATAGGACAAACCTTACCAAGCAGAAATGATTTGGTTTACGATTTACAATGAACTTTTTTATTCTATCATGCACACACTTTGTAGCAATTTACGAAACAAATAGTCGGTAATTTTCAAACAATAGTTACAAGCTGCTGCAAATCATATCATCTTATTGGCTGAGTGCAAATTATTCATTAAAAATCAAATGACTAAACTCGTAATGCAATGCTTCCTTAAAGGCCAAGTCCACCCCAGAAAATTGTTGATTTGAATCGATAGAGAAAAATAAAACAAACATAACGCTGCAAATTTCATCAAAATCGGATGTAAAATAAGAAAGTTATGACGTTTTTAAGTTTCGCTTATTTTTCACAAAACAGTTAAACGCACAACTCAGCGATATGCAAATGAGAGAGTCGATGATGTCCATCACTCACTATTACTTTTGTTTTTTATTGTTTGAATTATACAATATTTCAATTTTTACAGATTTGACAATAAGGACCAACTTGACTTAACCATAAACTGTTAAAATAATGGTAATTCCACATGTTCAGGGAGTAATAAAATTTTGTTTCACATGACAATGGGGAGAAAATTAGAATTTTTCATATTTCATATAATAAAATACAAAAGAAATAGTGAGTGGGTGACGTCATCAGTCTGCCAATTTGCATACCATTCAGGATGTGTATATAACTGTTTTTGTGAAATTAAGCAAAAGTTTAAAATGTCATAACTTTCTTATTTTACATCCGATTTTGATGAAATTTTCAGTGTTTTGCTTGTTGGATTTTTCTCCTTTTATTCAAATCAACTTTTTGGTGGGGTGGACTTGTCCTTTAATAACTTGATATCAAGAGCACTTCAGGTCAACATAAGCCTATATCAATTACACGCGAGCCAAATCATATTTACCGTGTTTACACTTAATCGGCAATTGGTTCTGAACCAAATGCCGATGCAGAATCGGCATTTGGATTGCGTTTACACGTTGTTACAGCTCGCGGTTCAGAACCGCGAGCCGATGCAAAAACCTGAAATGATACGCATACCTACAATATACGTCATAATAAAGACAACGCTGGATCAGTGCGCTTACAATTACGTCACAATGGTAAAGTACTGTAATTGAAATGCGCACAAATTGCCGGTGCAGAATCGGCTTTCTGTTTACACGTAGTAAAAAAAGCCGATTCTGCATCGGCTCGCGGTTCAGAACCTACTACTTTGGTGGTGCAAATTGCCGGTTCTGAACCGCGAGCCGATTCAAGTTGCTCGCGTTTACACGCTATGAAAAAGCCGATGCTGAATCGGCTCGCGGTTCAGAACCGCGAGCCGATTCAAATGCCGATTAAGTGTAAACACGGTAATTATGTGATACTGTAGAAGCTGTTATTTTCGCGTACAGAATTTTTCGCGATTCGCGGGGGTCCCGACATTTTCGCGGGTTGTTAAATTCGCGATCGGAAGATGTAGAAAACATTTCCACAGCATTTAAAAGAAGTAAATCTAGTGCAAATTACGTGCAAATCTCCAGTCCTCAATGTCCTCTTGCTGATGTGTCTTTTGTACATAAATATGTCCCTGTAAAAACAGTTACAAACTGTGGAAAAGGGTGGTTTAAATTTCATTTTTTTACCTTTAGATCTGAAAATTCATAATGCCACAGTTTGATCTGTAATTTATAGGGTTAAGCAATCTTTGGAATTTGTGTTTTGTTCTATTAATTTTTCAAAAAGTTGGTAAAAGTGCAAAAAAGTGGAATTTTGTGAACAGAATCTTCACCTCTAAAAGCTCTGGTCATGTGACTTATGAATATTAATGAGTATGCAAATAGATGCCAATACGTGTGTATAGAGTCAATCAGATGACAATAAAATCAAATTATTTCATGCGAAATACATTTTAATATTACAGTGAGTGTATAGATATTAATAAAATAATGTTAGAAAATACTTTAGGCTCTGATTTTGTTTGAGAAATTAAAAAAATTGAAATTCTAGCTAACTTTTTGAATCACTAACTGTACTTTCTAAGCCTTATTTTTTGTACATATAGAGGTGCATATCTCCATTTTATCACTACACAGGATGTTTTCAATAGCAAAGCTTTGCTGTTGGGGACTTTGGCACTGACTAAGAAGTGTGTCAATATTTTCGCGTGTTGTTAAATTCGCGGCCGATCGGCAATTCGCGAAATCCGCGAAAATAAAACCCCTGCGAAAATTACAGCTTATACAGTACTAATGTTGGGCTCAATCATTTTAGGCAAACTTTGGTGAAAGTACTGGCAGAGTTTTGGTTTACTCATAATCATTGACAGGGGTTATGTGACGTATTAGGGGGAAAAGGTGTGGGGGTAAATATCTCGTATTTGAGCAACAAACCGCGTCAGATATAAAAAGTGGTGCAATTTCAGCAATTCCCCGGCGTCAAGGGCGCAACTTTTGCTCTTAATTGCCCGTTCGCGCGTACAAAATATATTTCATATAGATATACCTAACTGTTATGTTAACGCTCGTTCATAATATTTTAAACAGTTTTTAAACATGGAAAAATGCAATTGCGAGATACTCTGAAATGATTATACTTACCAATCTTTTCTTGAGCTTTAAAAAAAATATGGAGCTTGGATGTATTCCTTTATGACATATGTAGATCTAAACGATAATACTTTTCACTTCACAGTCAGACCTGAAATCTACCAGTAACTTTAATACCCATTCACACTAACGAATCTGAGCTTAGACCGATTAAAGATAGTGTGTTGTATTGAATGGCACGATTATCTATCGATTTAGAGTTGGATTCGTTGGTGTGACTGAAACGATGAGGAAGTTCCATCACAGGAAATAAGCACCGGTAGGTCAATAGTGATATCATCAAATGTCTCGCAATAGTATTGTTAAAACACACTCATGTTAAATGCTTGTATTTCCTGAGCTTACTCAAATGATCCAACGGATTAAACCAACCTCAGCCATCATGATGATGAAGTCACATTAGGCGCGTAGCCCTGGGGCGCATGCAGCCAAAAATGAAGAAAAAAAGGAAGGGGGGATTATTAAAGAAAAAGAACAGCGAAGAAATGTGCCTTTGTGGGATTTCCTCCTTACTTTCTTGTCTCAATTAATGAAAACCAAAACCTCTCTCTCTCTCTTCGCTTTGGAAAATTACGATATTGCCCGTCTCCCTTCTTCGCCCTTTTCCTCTCTTCTCCTCCCTTAATCTCAACCCCTCTTTCTTATTCTCCCCACTATATTCCTCTATACTCTTTTATCCCTCCCTCCCTCCCCTCTCCTCTTTCTCAACCCACCGCACCGTCCCTCCTAGTCTAGATCTGGACGTTAGTAGTTATTTGTTCGGAGAATACACACCGTCTTTTCACTTCCATTCACCGGTGTAGGGTTTTCCGAACTACTAACGTCCAGATCTAGACTACATTCCTCCCATTTCTCTCTTATTCTTCCCCATCTCTCCCTTCTTTTCTCTCTCTCTCTCTCTTTCCCCCATTCCTCTTCATCTTTCTTTTTCACACATCGTTCACCCCCTTTTTTTACTCCCTTTCATCAATGCCCTGATAAAACAATATGATTAGAATCATTACTAATACTGCTCCTTCTTTTACATCTACCAACTTGATATATGAGATTCAACTACACTGTAGTGCAATTAATAATAGCTGAATTTTAAAGCACTTTTTGCCTGAGGATAGAAAGGGATGCTATTATTACCCCTGGCTACAGCCGGGTACTCTACAGGCACTCTAGAATTTTAGGAATTTCTTCCTACCGGGTACCCATTCACCTCACCTGGGTTGAGTACAGCACAATGTGTGTGAATTTCTTGCTGACGAAAAACATGCCATAGACCAAAACGCCCCAAAATTAAACAATAAAAACAATTAACAATTATCTGGTATCATATTACATATATATATTTTTTATTACTTACGAATCTTCGTCCACTTTTAAAAACAATTGATCAGGTAGACATAAAATATATTGCATTAATATGTACACAGATATAAAAAGACAAGGACCACATGTACTAATATCCTTCCTCATGCAAACAAATTAAATCCACAATGAACTCTCATAATTTATCCTTTCATTAAATGAATAGGGTGGATAAGTATAGGGGGGGGGTAGGCCAATAAGGCCATCTATTGTATGAACCATCTTACTCTCTTGAATAGCATTGTGTTATGTATTGAGGCCGATGGGTACAGCAATTTAAAATCTAAAAAATATAACAATACATACAATTTAATCACGAAAACTGCTGAAGTCTGAGTTTTATCTAAATAAATGCAATTGGGTCACTAAACAGACTCTACCAATTTTCTTAATTGCTTTACACAGAATGGGAATCTTTAAGATATTTACCATTGTAAATTTTAAAATAAATGAAGCACGAAACCAAAGCCAAACAGATTCCATGTCACGGTGAAATTGACGCCTATATACAGATTTGTTGAGATATAGTTGTACAAGATTTACTGCTTACAACAAAAAAAGATGTTGTGACATACAGATGAATATAACAACTAGTATGCAATAGCACAGTTCAATTTCTTTTTAATTGCTTGATGATAAAAATCTAACCATAAAATACTTCACAACTTGGCCAGAGAGAAAAAAAAAACAATCATGAAGACAAAGAATTTTCAACTCATGAACAGCATATTTGAGTACTGTATGTATAAATAGTATCATGTACATGTAGGTTAAAGACAACAAAAGAGAATGATGCTCAAAACCAATTTCTGTTACTTGAAGAAATATGAAGTGCAATTAAAGACAAAATTGAGAAGAGAAGTGCATGGCAAAGCCCAAAATAGCATGATGTCCTGAAATTTCTCCTTGTACCGTGTAATACAAATGAACCATTGATTAAGAACTGTTAATAAATTATTCTGGTAATTTCAAGTGATATATGGTAAAATTCTGCAATACACTGGACATGAATCATGGTCTTAATGAAATGAATTAGCATAGACAAACTATCAAAGTAATCATCCACCATACATTAATCAAGGCTTGGAGAGATGACTCTTGTATGTGTGGTGTAAGACATCTTAGTAAATCAACTCGTTATCCACAGCCTCTGGCACACTTTACATGATGCTATTTATTAAAGGACAAGTCCACCCCAGAAAAATATTGATATGAATAAAAAGAGAAAAATCAAACAGGCATAATGCAGAAAATATCATCAAAATCGGATATAAAATAAGAAAGTTATGACATTTTAAAGTTTCGCTTATTTTTCACAAAACAGTGATATGCACAATTCAGTGGCATGCAAATGAGACAGTCGATGATGTCCCTCACTCACTATTTCTTTTGTTTTTTTTATTGTTTGAATTATACAATATTTCATTTTTTACAGATTTGGCAATAAGGACCAACTTGATTGGCCCAAATAGAATTAAACAATGCGAAATGCACACGTTCAGGGAGGAGTTCATCTTTGTTTCACACAACAACAGGGAGAAAATTGGAATATGTCATATTTCATATAATAAAATACAAAAGAAATAGTGAGTGAGTGATGTCATCAGTCTCCTCATTTGCATACCGACAAGGATGTGAATATAACTGTTTTGTGAAATTAAGCAAAACTTTAAAATGTCATAACTTTCTTATTTTACATCCGACTTTGATAAAATTTTCAGTGTTATGCTTGTTGGATTTTTCTCTTTTTATTCGAATCAACTTTTTGTTGGAGTGGACTTGTCCTTTAAGAGCAGTAAAACTAATTTTACAATATAGACTCGCTGAAACACACATCGCATCAAGGAGTCATTTACAATCAGAGACAGGAACATGTAAAATGACAATTTAATGTAAAGATAAAAATATAATCATGAATATGGATTCGCAAAGACACATATTCCTGTAAACCCACTCATGTTCAAAGACTGCCGACTCCAACATTCCACAAATGGGACAAAGAGTTTAGAAACGGTAAAAAGGAAGGATATTTGCTATAGATATCAATGTAAATGTATACAAAAGAGGCACAGTGCCTAAAACGGGACTGTCACCAGCATGTCATATTCCATTGTTAGAGTAATGCATCTCAATGATCTACTTTCTTAAGTTTGGTGTAAAGCAAATCATGTCCATTATGTTTGATGTCATGCATATCGATGATCATCTTCTTTACGTTTGGTGTGATGCATCTCAAAGACCAACTCCCGTTTAATATCTTGTGTAAGGCAAATATCTCATAGAATGTATCTAAGTGATTTTCTTCCTTACATTTTATGTTGTAAAGTATCTTGTTGATCAACTTCCTTGGGTCTGGAATAAAATTTCTCGAAGATCAACCTTTATAAGTTTGGCGTAAGGCTTATCACATCCCTCATGTTACATGTAATGTATCTTCACAATCATTTCCCTTGGGTTTGGTGTGGGCTATCTCAACAATCATCTTCTGTAAGTTTGATGTGATGTCTCTCGTTGATCATCTTTCTAATATTTGGTGTGATGTATCTCAATAATCATCTTATATTTGATGTGATGTATCTCTCAATATTCATCCCTTCGTAGATACATCATGTACTGGGTTTGTGATGTATCTCTCATTATTCATCCTTTAGTAGATACACCATGTACTGGGTTCATGATGTGACGTATCTCCCATTATTTATCCCTTCGTAGCTACATCATGTATTGGATTCATACGTAGGATCATAGTTACTGTCTCCTGTAGAAGCTTCATCTCGTAATGCCTGCAAAAATTTGATGAAAAAATAGAAAGTACATTTTTGGTCCTATTTGTATATATTTTCATTCTATCATTCTACATCCTGGAAAATGTTTTTTGAAAGAAGTTCATGATATTATTTTGAATTCTGTTTCCTTCCTGTTCCTGAAATCAGTGATTTTTGTTTCATGAAGTGGAAAACATGAGCTAGGAAAATCAATCCTGATATCATTATTTGCTAAATACATCTATTATCTACCTATGCAATCCTTTTAGATCTCATGGAATAGGTCAAATTCGATAGTATATCAAATTTCTCTGGCACGCGCTTCCTGGCCCCGTAAGCCCGCCTCCCATGGGTCAGTCGTACGCATGCAGATACGCTATCTTCCTCTTTTCTTATCGACCTGCCTCGAAATAGGACACGCCAGTCAAGTCTCTCTTGCAAAGTGCTCTTTTTGTGTGTTTTTAAACCTATCAAATTGTTTTGAACTTATACAGCTTTGTGAAGGACCCCCACCCTCCCCCCTCCATCACGGCTCTGTACCGCTGATGATGATGCTGTTGTACCAATGAGTGAATCTTACCTGGCGATGTTACTGAATGTCTTCATCTTATTCATGAATGCATCATGGGTAATAACTGTAGCAAACTGTCCAGCACACTCGCAGTAAGATGCCATATTACTCAGCTTAACCTGTGGATTGACAAATATATCAAAACAATATTAATACGAAAATTTGATTTGAATAAAACAATAAAAATCAAACAAGCTCAAAGTTTCACCAAAACTGGATGTAAAATAAGAAAGTCATGACATTTTAGAATTTTGCTTCATTTCAGACAACTTTTATATGAAGATCCCGGGGCCCGTAACACAAAGCTTAGCAATGATCGTAAAACATTTTTCTACGACTGATTCCATTGACTACAATGTACAATAAATCGTGAAAATCAAATGTACGATCGATTGCTAACCTTTGTGTTACGGAACTTGTCAGTTTGCAAATGACGGAAGCGCTGACTTCAACACCCACTCAACTGTTTTGGGTGTTTTTTTTTCGTATGAAATATTGCAATTTTCTCCCAATTGTAATGTGAATGAGGGATCCACCCATTCACTATTTCTTTTGCATTTTGCTTATATGAAATATTTGCAATTTTCTCCCAATTGTAAAGCAAAAAGAGTTTAAATCCGTCCTGAACAATGTGGAATTGTTAACATTTCATGGATTTAATGGTCTTTACTGTAAAATCTGTAAGAACAGAAATATTTTAAAAGTCAATCAATAAAAGAAAATTAGTGACATCATCAACTCTCAAATTTATGTATTGCTGAGTTGTGCTCAGTTTTGTGAAAAATTAGCACAATTCTCACTTGTCAAAACTTTATTTCACATTGCAGTTTATTTTTTGTCTCACAATAATGCTAAAAATTGTCAATATATAATATCAACTAATTAGCACTACTACGACTAATAGAATACTTATGAGGAAAGTCCAAATCTCACCTGGTGACATTTGGAACAGCTAAGATCTTGAAGCGTGTAAGCCATAGAAGCCTTCTGCAAAGCCTCCACTAGACTTGCTTCAATTGCTGATACATCATACTCACTCTGGCACTGTATACACTGCCATAATACACTGCAAGAATGGGGTTTAGAAAGAAAGGAAAACAGTGATTTGAAAGAATTATGTGTTAGTGCAATAGGAATGCAGTTGCAGCAAACAATTATTTCATGAGAAAGTCTTTAGCTTATTAACTATACTCGTACATTTACAATTCTTTGTGAAATCATTAAATTTACGCTGAAAAGCAATCACAATGAAGATTACTAACACAGATTAGTACATGTGGGGCATTGCATTTGGCTTGAATGCCATGCTTACATTGTTCATTTCTCAGCAATTATACATTGTCCACAGAATCATTTGACACTTATTTTTTATTCTTACAAATGAACACTTGAGTGGTCATTTTATTGGATTCTATTACCATGACTACAACTAGCATTTATCTTAATTGGTAATTAACTGCAGTTTGACTGTCAAGGAAACAACCATGTGATATATTGACCAAAATTGGGTCTCTACCCTTTATAAAATTCACAGATTTCTTCTTTGGCCCAAATTTCATAGAAATATCCTGATGCTACATTGAAATATGGCTGATTAATGCATTGGTTTTTACGTATTTCAGACACATTTGACTCTTTACAGGAAATTACACTTTTGTTACTTACGCTGACTGGCCATCTTGGATGAGCATGGGGTCGCGACAGAGGTCAAGGTCACGGCAGTGGTTACAGAAACGACAGATGACCTCTGGTAAGATGTAGGAGAGACAGGGATCACGCCAATCAGCGTCGTCAGAGAACTCACCGACGCCGATCAGACGAAGGAGGTTGCGCTTCATCCGACTGACCTGACTGATGATGTTTGTATCTAGGGAGAGTACCTGGAATAAAATCAAGATTGATAGCATCAATAAAATAGATCAGACAAAGAGTGCGATTTGAGCAGCTCGCTATATCGAAATTTGTTGATACTGATGTACATCATAGATGTGTAAATGCAGCCAACGTACACTGTGTCCGTATCCGTGTTGATCCGAGCTTGTCTTGCGCCAACAGGATATTAAAGGTAACTGCACAAAATGATAGGCTGTTAAAGTTTAATGCATGAAAGCTCAACCCTAATAAGACTGGGGTATTTTGGAAGCTCGACAGCTACAGTGGGAAAGTGATCACTAAAAATTATTGATGCATACTGGCTAATTCTTATTCTATTTCAGCATATTTTTTTTCTTTTTAAAGGTCAAGTCCATCCAAGAAAAATGTTGATTTGAATCAATAGAGAAAAATCAAACAAGCATAATGCTGAAAATTTCATCAAAATCGGATGTAAAATAATAAGAAAGTTATGACATTTTAAAGTTTTGCTTATTTTCACAAAACAGTTATATGCACAACTCAGTGACATGCAAATGAGAGAGTCGATGTCCATCACTCACTATTTCTTTTGTTTTTTATTGTTTGAATTATGCAATATTTCAATTTTCACCAATTTGACATTAAGGACCAACTTAACTGAACCATAAGATGTTATAACAATGGTAATACCACATGTTCAGGGAGGAACAAAACTTTTGCCTTACAGTACAATGAGGAGAAAATTAGAATAATTCATATTTCATATAATAAATACAAAAGAAATAGTGAGTGAGTGATGTCATCAGTCCCCTCATTTGCATACCAGCCAGGATGTGCATATAACTGTTTTGTGAAATTAAGCGAAACTTAAAAATGTCTTAACTTTGTTATTTTACATCCGATTTTGATGAAATTTTTGGTGTTACGCTTGTTGGATTTCTTATTATTCAAATTAACTTTTTTGCTGGGGTGGACTTGTCCTTTAATAATAAAGTTGATAAGTAATTGGCAACTTGCAGTAGAACATTGTTCATATTGTAAGCATAGGACACCTGTGCTTACACAAGTCTCGATCTCCATATGGAAATAGATCTAGGAGCTTTTTCATAACATATCTAAGAATTAATTTATGGATAATAAAGACAGACAGACAGACCCTAATTTTGTTCCTTTGTTCCTACAAAAAACAATTTTTTAGGCATTTAAACCTTAGAATTAAGTGATCAAGCGGTGACACATTTGCTCCGGCGACAATCGCTACTGGCTTTATTTCATCTAAAATATCGGGTTAGGGTTGTAATAGAGTTTTATGTTAGGTTTAGGACTAGGTTCAGCATAGGGTATAGTGTTAAATTCAGGGGTGAAGTTGGTCATCCCATTAATGTGTGGAATTTACAGGGGAGCAATTGCCGCCGAAGAAGATGTGATGAAACTGATCTACCTTGGTGATTGCCTTGACAAACTCCAATGCAGGATTGTTAAGAGGTAGATAGGATCCAGGAAGCTGAGGGAACTCAGAAGAAGCTTCAAGACGAGACTGTCGGCTACCAGACAATCTCTTCTGGATATCTTGGGTGATTCTGAAAACAAGAAGATGTTTAACTTAATTTAAGTAGAGATGGAAATTGTAGAGAAATGTGGATGTAAATACTATCAGTTAAGTAATATGTGTTCTTTATTCTAGCTCTTCTTGTTTGGACTATTAATACAATCATTAAAATTTTATGTGAACTGACCAGATAACTATAATCCTATTACCATGCATTAGTAGCAGTAGTAGTAGCACAACCATCATCATCATCACAATCGGCATCATGATCACCATCATCATCATCATCTTCATCTTCTCCATTCTCATAATCATCTTCATTATCATCACCATCATCATCATCATCTTCATCTTCTCCATTCTCATAATCATCACCATCATCATCATCATCATCTTCATCTTCTCCATTCTCATAATCATCTTCATTATCATCACCATCATCATCATCATCATCATCATCATCTTCATCTTCTCCATTCTCATAATCATCTTCATTATCATCACCATCATCATCATCACCATCATCATCATCATCTTCATCTTCTCCATTCTCATAATCATCTTCATTATCATCACCATCATCATCATCATCTTCATCTTCTCCATTCTCATAATCATCACCATCATCATCATCATCTTCATCTTCTCCATTCTCATAATCATCTTCATTATCATCACCATCATCATCATCATCATCATCATCATCTTCATCTTCTCCATTCTCATAATCATCTTCATTATCATCACCATCATCATCATCATCTTCATCTTCTCCATTCTCATAATCATCTTCATTATCATCACCATCATCATCATCATCATCATCATCATCTTCATCTTCTCCATTCTCATAATCATCTTCATTATCATCACCATCATCATCATCATCATCATCATCTTCATCTTCTCCATTCTCATAATCATCTTCATTATCATCACCATCATCATCATCATCTTTATCTTCTCCATTCTCATAATCATCACCATCATCATCATCATCTTCATCTTCTCCATTCTCATAATCATCTTCATTATCATCACCATCATCATCATCATCATCATCATCATCTTCATCTTCTCCATTTTCATAATCATCTTCATTATCATCACCATCATCATCATCATCTTCATCTTCTCCATTCTCATAATCATCTTCATTATCATCACCATCATCATCATCATCATCATCATCATCTTCATCTTCTCCATTCTCATAATCATCTTCATTATCATCACCATCATCATCATCATCATCATCATCATCATCATCTTCATCTTCTCCATTCTCATAATCATCTTCATTATCATCATCATCATCATCATCATCATCATCATCTTCATCTTCTCCATTCTCATCATCATCATCATTATCATCACCATCACCATCATCATCATCATCATCATCTTCATCTTCTCCATTCTCATAATCATCTTCATTATCATCACCATCATCATCATCATCATCATCATCATCATCATCTTCATCTTCTCCATTCTCATAATCATCTTCATCATCATCTTCACCATTCTCATAATCATCTCCATTATCATCACCATCATCACCATCATCATCATCATCATCATCATCATCATCTTCATCTTCTCCATTCTCATAATCATCTTTATTATCATCATCATCATCATCATCATCATCATCTCCATCTTCTCCATTCTCATAATCATCTTCATCATCATCATCATCATCTCCATCTTCTCCATTCTCATAATCATCTTCATTATCATCATCATCATCATCATCATCATCATCATCATCATCATCATCATCATCTTCATCTTCTCCATTCTCATAATCATCTTCATTATCATCACCATCACCGTCATCATCATCTCCTTCCTCTTCCTCATTCTCCTTTCAACCCCCCCCTCCCAAACTCCCCTCCTCATCATCTACTTACGCAAACAGTCTCTGTGACAGCTCTTGATCCACCAATCCTTGAGAGTAGCTGACCAAGCTCGGAGTGGTGGTCGGGTCGCCTTGCGTCTTCTGGGTCTGACTCTGGTTGTTACGGCGACGGATGGGCGTGTTGCCAGGTGTGGCCCGCTCTTGTTCTTCCCTGATATGCTTGTGTATTGCAAGGATATAACCCGCAATAATCATCTATTCAGAACAGGAGAAAGGACATGGTAATAAGTATGATGTTATGATTGATTGTCAACTGTATTAAAGGGGAATCCATCCCAAATAAAAACTTGTTTTTATAAGAAAAAGAAAAATCAGACAAGTTGATAGGTGAAAGTTTGAACAATATTGGACAAACAGCAAGAAAGTTATGAATTTTTAAAAGTTGTAAATATTGGTAATCACTATACCCATGGAGACTTCAAATTGGCCGCATATGGGATGTCATAGTGATGTAAGGCAAGGACTACTCTTCCATGTACTCCAATACATATTATGGCTAAAATGTGATTTTTCCCAAAAGTTTTATTTCAAATTATATTTTTCTTTCATGAGGACATAAAACAATGTACTACCTGGGTTATATTTAGATTACTGCCCCAGGGGAATGGGTACTTAGGAGAAAACCACAAATCCCTGATAATAAAGTACATGGCCTATGGGAAAGTTGTCCTTGCCCCTTGTCATAATTTACTTACCCAGTTGCCAATTTGAAATCTACACAGTATTAGTGATCTCAATTTTAAAGCAGCTATAACTTTCTTATTGCTTGTCCGATTTCTTTCAAACTTTCACCATTCTGTTTAATTTATTTTTCTCCTTCCCAACGCATCATTCAATGGCCAAGGCTGAATTCCCCTTTAAATGTAATCAAACATAAACATAATTTTATTTCATGATAAATTGAAAAGCTGAATGATACGAGACCTTGTATTTGCTAAATTAGTGGCTCTGAATTTGCGATCAATGGCAAGTATACTCTGAGTCCCAAAATTAATCATGTCTTGTAAATAATTGTTATGTGATGATAAGACATATCTCACATATTCAATAATATATCAATACATAATCAATACTTAATCAATGCTTCTGCAGGAAGTATAACAGGAAACTATGTCTACCAATTCCAACTTTCTTAAGAAAGTAATACTCGGCCATCTTTCAGCTAAACTTCTGACCACACACATTTTATGGGTTTGTTATTCACTACATTTCATGTTCTCCCTATAAGGTCAACTCCCGCAATTCAGAGTAAAGTTATGACGCACAGATTGTTTTGGTCAAGCGTCCAAGGTTGACCAACACCTGTTTGGTTGTAAAGAGTCTTGACCAGACCAATATAAAAGGGGTTCACTTCTGAACCAAAGCAGATTACTTTAGAGATTGTTCCAGCATACAGATAGATTAGAGATTGGAGTTTAGAGCTACAGAAAAGTATACTACATCAGTTTGCAGCATTTATATTATCTTCATCTTCAGAGTATAGTCACCATCAGACTTACTCATGTATTTTTCATTTTCATCAAGTAATCATCTTTAATTAATAAATGTATATATGAACTGTACATCCTGCATCGACTCGTCTCATTTCAAGTCTGGTTGAAAGTAAAAGCGCAATAGATCCAAGGACAACACAACATAATCACAAACTTGCACTTGATTGCTGATTAGATTCTTGCAACAAGGAATGTACACTGATATGCTTCAGCTGATATCAATCGATTTTAAAATTGCAACAATGGTTGCACATAGACAACTTGATAAACATTTTTGAGAATTCTTTCAGTCTCGTGTATATCTTGCATCCTGCATATGACGATGGGTCTTAAAAAAAAAATGACTTCTGACACATAGGCCCGTATTCTGAACTCCTGCTGAACTTAAACCAAGGTCTAAGTTTGGTCTAAAGTTATGGGAAGCTATGAGTGTAAAAGAAAAATGTTTAAACTTTAATGCTTAATGTTTTTACTAGGATGCTTCCCATGGTTTAATAATAACAATAATAACATGCAACATTTATATAGCGCTTAATACAAATGTTTCTAAGAGTTACATACTATTACCCTGGCATAAGCACAGCTATCCTGATCAGACGCTCAAGCATTCAAGGAATTCCTTCCTACCGGGTACCCATTAGCTACACCTGGGTGGAGAGTGGCAAATGTAGATAAGCGCCTTGCCAAAGGACGTGAGTGCTGCAGTGGGGTTTGAACCCCAGGCATTGTGGTTCAAAGTCCAAAGACTTATTAACTGAACAACAACACCTCTACCTCTTAAAGGTGAAGAAGTCTACTGTAATTAACATTTCTGTAATTTTTTTACGATTTGAATGCCAAATATGATGATATATTTACCATTTAATTATAGAAATTGATGTCACATTTGGCGTCTCATACTTAAATCACAACTTTAGACTATGGTCTAAGGTTAAACCAGGGTTAAGAATACACGCTACACCTGTGGTGGGAGGAATGAAGGTTACTTACATTGAACGTTGTCTGGCAATTCTCAGCAGTTGGAAGATAGTGCATGATATTCCAATTCATCTCAACCTCCTCCTGTATGGACGATAAACAAATGATATAACATTCTGTCTTCAAAATCGAAATAACTCCCATCATTAAATTCATTTCAAAGAATAAGTTTTTAAGTAATCGTATTACAAATTAAATTTTAGAAATCTTGCCTGTTATAATCAAATGTTCTATTCTATTTACTGTTTTTCTTAATTTAAAGAAAAATATATGCCTTTGGAAGATTCCATTTTGCAATTAGCGATGACTGTAAAACACGGAGTAGCCATGATAGGCCAATGTTTTTTTTCCTAATTCATCAACCCCAATTGATGTATTTTGTTACAATTTTTTATTTTTGTATAAATTGTACAATTGCCATGTTTATTTATTTACTCAGAAATTCTTTGATTCATGATACGTTGTATTTTGTTTTTAAGAGCGACTCTAAATCACACTTAAAGGGATGGTCCGGGCTGAAAATTTCATCAAAATCAGATAACATATAACAAAGTTATTGAATTTTAAAGTGTATCAATATTTTGTAAAAACAGTTATATGCACATCGTCATGAATATTCATTAGGTGGGCTGATGATGTCACATCTCCACTTTCCTTTTTCTTATGTTATTACATGAAATCATAAATGTTTCATTTTTTCATACATGTGTAAATGATGTGTCTCCATTACGATGAAATAAGTTGCGGCAATATATAAATAATGCACTTAATAAGTTGTCAATTCATTTGTTTTAGTTCTTGGCAGAAATTTTTTGAATAAACCTAATTTCCTATAATAAAATACAAAAGAACAAGTGGGGATATGACATCGTCAGCCCACCTAATGAATATTCATAAAGACATGCCTAGAACTGCTTCACCGGAATAATGCGAATCTTTAAAATTCAATAACTTTGTCATTTGTTACCTGATTTTGATCAGATTTTCAGCATTTTGCTCTGTGAAATTTACTCTATTTATTGAGATATAAATATTTTCAGCCTGGACCAACCCTTTAACACCCACCAGAAAAAGTCTGGAAGTCTCACACATATTTGACTTACCTCTGTATCTGTCTGGTTCGGAGGTGTTGCCATGATGACATCATCATCATCATCAGGGTTCTCATTGTTATCTCCTTCAAGTGATTCTGGTATCTTCCCCTTCACGCCACCATGGTTGGCCTATGGCATTGGAAAGAAAACATAGAGGAATAGAAAATGAAAGTAACCTGTCTTATAAGGAAAGTTAATTAAGTCTAACCTAATGCCTACTTGACTGTGAGGGAATTTATGAATTCATCAGTTAACAGGTTAACCCATTGCCTACTGGAGTGTTGCATGGGGGCCCTTACAGAGCCTGTCGGATTTACATAATTCAGTAGTCAACAAGTTAATAAATGGCCTACTGGAAATGTGTGCATCCTAAAGAATTGACAACATTCATTAGCCAACAGTTTAACACATTGTCTACTGCAGCTGTGTTTGCCCAAAACAAAGCCTATAGGAATGACTGAATTCAGTAGTCACCAGGTTAACACATTGCCTGCTGGAACCAGGTGGGCCCTAAACAAAGCCTACGTGAATTACATAAACGTTTGGGTGCTGTACAAGGCAAATTGGAATCACAGACCTGTGTGGGCCCTGTATGAAGCCTATCGGAATCACAGAGTTCAGTCGTTAAAGGACAAGTCCACCCCAACAAAAAGTTTATTTGAATAAAAAGAGAAAAATCCAACAAACATAACACTGAAAATTTCATCAAAATCGAATGTAAAATAAGAAAGTTATGACATTTTAAAGTTTCTCTTGATTTCACAAAACAGTCATATGCACATCCTGTTCAATATGCAAATGAGGAGACTGATGACGTCATCCACTCACTATTTCTTTTGTATTTTATTATATGAATTATGAAATATTCTAATTTTCTCTGCATTTTCAAGTGAAACAACTATTAATTCCTCCCTGAACATGTGGAATCGGTATTGTATGATACTATATGGTTCAGTCAAGTTGATCCTTATTGCAAAATCTGTAAAAAATGAAATATTGTATAATTCAAATAATAAAAAACGAAAGGAATAGTGAGTGAGTGACATCATCGACTGTCTCATTTGCATGTCACCGAGTTGTGCATATCACTGTTTTGTGAAAAATAAGCGAAACTTTAAAGTGTCATAACTTTCTTATTTTACATCCAATTTTGATGAAATTTTCAGCGTTATGCTAGTTTGATTTTTCTCTATTTATTCAAATCAACATTTTTCTGGGGTGGACTTGACCTTTAACAAGTTAATCCACTTGAGAAAACATAAAGAATAAATGATAACCACTTACTGTGTCAAGCCACATAAGCAACTGCCAACATTGTTTGTACGAGAGCTCAACACCATGAAACAGATCGTTGGACTTGATAGTGTTCGTGACGTAGTCAATGTACGTGATGGCGTCAACGATCCGTGTCTTCTTCGTGCAGATCACGATCTGATTGTAGTTGGCATGGACGATGACCGCACCGAGGCGTTTGAACTCGAACATGAGCTGGAGGAAGAGTTTCTTCATGAGGCCGTTGAGGGTGCGTCGCAAGGCAGGGTCATACAGGAGGGATGACGGAGAACAGAGCCACCTGGATACAAGATTCAACAGATTTTCATGAAAATTAAATTTAAAAATGAAAATCCATATTTTATTGTTCGAAATAGAAATCTGAGAATAGAGATATCCTAAAGATTCATTTTGCCCAATTGATCGTGGGCCAAGCAGCCACCGTGCAGCGCTAGATCAACGAGGCTTCATCTCTTTAAATTTTGAACACTAAACATAGTAGCAGCAACTCCCATCTTTAACGTTGTTTGGTCTGACGCAGCTGGGGTTTGAACCCCCGACCTTCCAGTTGTGAGATGGATGCTCTACGAACTGAGCCAACACACCGGTTATAGAAGTATTGTAGGGCAGTGGCAGCTAAGGTACCTTCTCAAAAGTAAGAGCTGCATCTTTTGCGCAGGAATACTGCGAGCAGCTTTTCATTGCTAATCTTCACACTTTATTAGAGACAAAATAATGGGGGAATATGGGTAAGCTGCAATGTAAAAAACAGATAGCATCCTTATAGTGGGATTCCTGCTCAGAGACTGCGGACAGACTCATGACCATTTAACCCAAGAAGTGGTTGCCATCAAACTGATTGAAATTAGTCTGATTTTGTATGGCTTGAATGATTAATATATGCATGCAAAATCTTCTAAAAATCAACAATAACGTCAGTAGTGGTACAATCTAAAATTATTTCGAACAAAATCCTATAAAAGGACGATCAAACTGTTTATATTCATGAAAAAAGAACAACTAAAATCTAAAGGATTCTGATAGAAAATGTGTAAATGCTGACAAATGGGTGTAGGGGGATTCTTCCAAGCAACAATAATACACTGTCCCACCTGCCCTTATCTGTGTTGGTGATATTGAGCGTGATCATTTTTCAGTTTAGATTTTACCATTTCACAAAGCTGCATTTATGTAAATGTATCTCATCTATGTCAGAGGTTGATATACCTTGACGTTCAATACTTTCTCATGAAATCCTTGTTTTGCTGAAACTATATTAGTCTACCTTCAATTTCATCAGACTCGGTAATATCAAAAGATTGGAAGACAAAAATAAAGATAATGACTGACCTGTAATAGTGCATGATCTGGTAATCAGCAAAGACATTATGGTATGCTGTCACATCACGTAACCATCCATGAACCATCGTCTTCATTATCCTACAAGAGAAAATTTGAACACCAATATTAAACAGGTCAACTACCTTCCAAAAAAGGTAAAATGTGAAAAAATCCTTGGGGCCCTGGAGAGCAACTAAGAGGGCAAGTCTAGACCAAAAGACAACTCCTCCATTGATAACCACCTTGCAAGTCACCACTTTAGTTGTCCTGAAACTATTCAATATAATGTTCATAAAGAAAAAGAAAAAGCATTTTCCCTGTTATATTCATACTTTCAAGGCAATTTTACATAAGAAAGTTAATTGATTGCAACTTTCCCCTTCATGACAAGTACCATTATGGAAATCTCTATTTTGATTGGCCAAGAGCTACTTTACCACATGCAGTTGTTGCAGTTGAAGACAGGTCACACTAAACTGTCACAAGAAGTTTGAATAATACACAAAATTCATAACAAGCTTAGTACATATGTTTCAAAGTGCAATTAAGAAAAATTAATGTATAAATGGTACAAGATATGATAGGAATGTACAGTGGAAGTGCCGTGGTGTAGCGGTTCTGACTCTCGCCTTGTAATCAGAGTCGTGTTTTCGAATCCCATAATGGCCTAGCGTCCTTTGGCAAGGCGTCAATCCACACTTTGCCACTCTCACCCAGGTGCTAATTGGGTATCAGTAGGAAACAACCGTCATTGTGGTTGGTTTAGCAAATTTGCACCTAACAGGCTGCTTGAATGCTATGAATCCAGTAACTGGGTAATAATAATTGTGAAGCGCTTTGAGCAGTCATAGATTGATAAAGCGCTATATAAATGCCAATTATTATTATTATTATTACATTAACACCATCCCACTGTGATCTTAATGGTTATCTGTGTTTCAAGGTTTCCTTCAGAGATACAGAACAATTTTTATTTGAATCGATTCCATTTTTTATTTGTTTTTTGTTACCTGAAAGACACCGTACAGAGAGCCGTTTCATCATAGCTAGCGAGGGATGCTGCTGCTCCTGGCTGCCCCGATACCATATCTTCTAATGATGTCTGTTGGATAGCATCAAAAGCAATGCTACCGGCAGCTCCTTCCAGCTCACTGACCTGATGGGACTATAGAATGAAATACCAATAATAATAATAACGATAAAAATAATAGCCGGAACACTGTTTTGAAGATACGCAATATTATTTTTAATGCAATGATGCCAAAGCCATAACAATAATTTTTAAAAATTTAAGATTTCTGAGGAATGAAAAAAAAATGAATTTCTCCAATAAACATTTGTATTATGCAATTTTTAGAAGGTATTTTGCCTAAATTCTGCACTTTTTCATTTTACACAAAGTGGTTCATCACGAACCATGAGAACTTGCCTGATTTCACAATCAATAGAATATGTAATATGATCTTTTGACCCCCAGATGACCTTTGACCCATCATCCTCATCAACAAACATGTGGTATTACCCAAGGATGATAAAGAAATGAGAGCAAGTTGATCAGATACTTGACATTTTGACCCTTGGATGACTTTTGACCCCATCATCCTCATGGACACACAAATGGTATTATCCAAGGGTCATATGTACCGAGTACGAACATAAATGATGCAGAAATAAAGAAATGAGAGTGAGTTGAACAAAAACTCTGAGCTTACTTGTAGTAGAGTATTGACGGCAAGGTTGGCCATGTCAAGATCAACACAGACGGTCTGATAGCAACCGCTCTGGTTTAGCTCTGCTCCACCGGATTCATCAAACTCGGTCACCAATCTAGGAGTAAAAAAACATACTTTATGATTCCTATCTCATTAGATACCCTCCTGTCTTTCATTTTTGTTCCTGCTTAAAACTAAGTTTTTTATTGTTTGAATTAAGACGTTTATCAATAAGCATCCTTCCACCACCACATGTTTTTTTTTTTTTTTATTACTTCATCTTTTCCTTTTAGTATACATAATATATTAAGTTGCATTATATTTTCGTCATCATTTCAAGTTTGATGTTTTTTAATCTGTACACTCTATGTATATATGCCTGTAAATTGTACGCAATTCAGCCTTTTGGCTGCAAAGTGCAATAATTTCAATAAAACCTTTTCAATTTCAATTTCAATTAGATATGCAGGCCCCGTTTTATGGAATGGTTTGCCATCAGCAATTAAAACTTGCCCCTCACTATTGACTTTTAAACATAAATATGAATCATATCTTGCCAATGTTCCATCAACTTCTAAATAAAATGGAGCCTATGTTTGTCTTTTTTTTGTTTTGTTCTTTAATGTTTTTTCTTGTGTTTGTTTTTGTTAATGTTTTTTTTTTGCTGTACATGTGAGTGTTCAATTACTGTTATTTTGTATAATTTTGTTTTTAACCATTGCGCAGAACTAAGGGGGATTGGCCTTGATAGGTCTTTGGCCTTTGCCAATCCCCTACATCCACTGCATATTGGTTTTACCCTTTTCTTTTGTCATTATATTGATTTTTAATGTATTTCCCTGTCTTCGTAGACAAATTTTAGCAGATTCCTCCATGATACATGTATGTATGATAAATTGTTCTTATATTTTGTTCTCATATTTTGTTATATTTACTGATGAAAAAAAATGTGTTTACGTCTCGATCCATATATTGTTTAATTATTTTATCACATGCAATGTGATTGTAAGACGTGTACTTCTTTGATTTCTGTTGGAAATGAAATAAACAATAATTTGAATTAGACGGGGGTGAATAACAGTAAATAGGAAAAACCAAACAGACTCTAGCTAAACGTGTATACCAAAGAGAGCTAGCCGATTCGGTGGCGAACTCCGAAACTCCCACTTGAAAAGCAGCTTTGACAACAAAGACGATATAATCTTAGATCCAGATACACAGTGATTTGAGAGGAGGATAAAAGGGAGGAGTCATCACTCAATTTTTTATTTGACAAGGAAATACTATTTACTGGACCCTCCAACAGTTCAAGTTCATCAATATGGACACAAGTTTAGCACCTATTTGTATATGGTCACTCAAAAAGTAGTGTGGTATCAAATACTTATTTATTTTTGAAAAAGATTTGTGTTTGAGGATACTTTAAAAGTCAAAGACAAAAATCATTGATGATTTTGCTGGTGATGTATGGATAAACAAACAAAAACCTGTAGAATCTGTCCCTAAAGACAAGGAAGATAAGAATCATCGAAGCCTCAAGCGGCGACGTCAAGGTTGAGAGTGGAGGTCGTGCCATCCCCTCCAAGGTGACTTCAGGTCTCCGCTCTGATCACCACAACAAGCTGGCGAAGAGGCTTCGATCCCTTCCAGACCAGGACAAGGTAGCCAGGTCACTCTCTTCAGACAGCTTCGCCAACGGAACATCGTGGCTGACATCCGGGAGCTTCATCCGGTTTTGTGATTGGCGGTTCATCCACCGTGCTCGACTGAACTGCCTCCCTACCAATGCTGCTGCCCGGCGGTGGAAACAGAACGCAAATGCCAAGTGCCGAAGGTGTGATTACCAGTTGGAGACGTTGCCCCATATTATCAACCACTGCCGTCCCAACATGGTACCAATCCGCCGGAGGCACAACCTCATCCAAGAACGCCTGGTGAAGGCAATCCACTACGGAGACGTCTACCAAGACCAGCATGTCCCCAGCGACCCGAATCCAAGGGAGCGACCCGACATCACAGTGGTTGAGGGTGACAAGGTGACCACTGTCGACATCACCATCCCATTCGACAATGGTCCGGATGCCCTCTCCACAGCTGCCAACGCAAAAGTCACCAAATACGACACACTGCGACAAGATCTGGCCAGCCGTGGCATGGATGTCAAGGTCCATGCCTTTGTAATCGGCTCACTTGGTTGGTGGCACGGGGACAACGAACGGACTCTAGGCCGTCTCGGCATCTCTCGCCGATACAGAGCCCTGATGAGGCGTCTCTGCTGCATCGATGCTATCAAAGGCAGCCGAGACAAATACGTAGAGCATGTATTATTTACAATCAATCATGTTTCAGACAATGTACTTATTATTATTTGCAACCAATTATCATCCTGACAATGTACGTAAATGCCTGTTAGCCAAACAGGCACGATGAAAACAAAGATGAAATCCCCTTACACATCAATTTTTAACAACATAATGCTTCTTAAACAAGCATTGTCCCACACAATATCTAGATGTTACCCCATTCAATTTTCCTCCTTCGGTAACCTTCATATCGTTGGATTAACATACATGATTTGCTGAACTGTACTTACTGAGTGTTGCATATATTAATAAATCTCTTCTTTTCAGCTTAATGTACTGCCATGTCTTTGCCATTAGAGGGGAGTGATCATCCCGCTACCGAGGCTTCCTCCATCGAAGCCCCTGCCAGTGAGGTTCCTGCCACAGAGTTTCCCGCTCATTATCTTCATCTCTTGATAGGCTGATACATTTATTTTCTAATTACATATGCTTTTTAAATAGGCATTGTCCCATATACTACCTCAATGTTATTCCAATTGATTTACATCCTTTGGTAACCATCATACTGTTGGATTACATACATGTATGACTTTGAAACTGTAATAATGAGTGTTGCATATATCAAAAAAATCTGTTCTTTTTAGCTTAATCAGCTGTCACATCTTCGCCATCAACGGGAGAAATCACCCCATCTCTGATGTTTCCGCAATCAAGGTTCCCACAAGTGCCGTTCTCTCAGATCTTTTTGTATGGCTCTGAATGCTGGAGGATGACAAGAAATGATCTCCAGAAGCTCTCAGGATTTTATGGGAGTGAGTGCTAATTTCCTCCATGACCACTTCTAAGGTGAAACTAAAGAGACACCTCAACGTGAGAGTCAGTTTTGTAATACTATTTTTGTCTTTAAAAATGCATTGTATATTTTGATGGCAGTGATATTTGCAGAGAAACTGAAATATGTTTGACAATTGTCTTTGAGTGTTACAGGTAGCGCGGTCCGTTTCACAAAGTCTTAAAACTGATAATCATGTGTACTTTCTTACACAAATCTATAGGTTGCTAAGGAGCTGGACTGCTTCATGAAACGCGGTACTCACCTATTATCATCAGCCTCCTTGCCTCCAAGGTCGGGTCGGTTGGTAGGCGACGCCCACATCACATGACCATGTTTGTTGAGATGACGAGCGAAGAAGAGATCGGCTCCGGCTATCCCAGCATCCTCCGGGAGGTTGCCGACGGGGATGTGGAAATAACGACTCTGCTCTAAGTAGCTCTGGAAACAAATTGAATACAAGTACACATGAATGAGTGAAAACTGAAAAAGGACATTTAACAGAAAGGAATTATGCAAGAACCTTACTTCGAGATATTAATAGGACATAAGTAGAGTATCTGTTAAAGATAAATGAAAGTAGTTGCAGTAAACACTGATTTCACGAGAAAGTCAGTAAAACCAGGCTTAATTGTCACTTTATCATCAAGGATCTAGATCTGGTACAGTTACATAAACTGAACTTGGTGAAATCTTGAAATCTACGCTGAAAAATGTTCACACTGAAGATCACCAACACAGATAAGCGCACGTGGGACAGTGTGTTATTATTGCTTTGAATGTCGGCCCGACGCTTGACCCGAATCCCATGCTTATTTGCTAATTTCTCGGCAATTACACAATTTATTCCAGAATCCTTTGGCACATATTTTTTATTTATACAAACAGACACTTTGGTGGTCATTTCATTGGATTCTGTACGAACTCATTTTGAAATCATTACCACAACTGGCATTCATCTTTAACAGAATAGTATAATTGTTCTGTTATAATGTAATGTAAGTTGGTTTTCTTAAGAGGGTCAGCAACTTATAAATCCTCTTGGATCTTCTTAGCTGATCCTCTTTCATATAATGATTTGATATCTATCATGAATTATACATCATAATTTAATTTATATAATTCAAATTTTTGTATTGTAATTGAATGGAATATATTATGAAAGCAAATATGAAGCATCTTATTATATTCTTCAGCTTACGAATGTTCCCTTTCCTGTTAGATTGTTTATACCAAGAAATATTTGCAACCTTGGACATTTGTCATTCCATTACCCATTTTGCGCTAAACATAAAACAAGTGAATGTACAAGTAGGATGTAGGGTGCAATAGCAGGCAACACTCCATTGGGCAAAGTTGGTTTTTTTTTAATGAAGAGCAAAAAAAAATCAAATTAAAAAAATAATAAAAAATGATTTCATTCATCATGAACCTACATAAAAAGGGCAAATTCATACCCATCGTTCACTTGTAAGTCTTATCAACTTTTTCAAACTAAATTTGACATATTTAACCAACATTTGGTTTTTCAATGTCAAGGAAAATGAAAAATTGTTTTTACCAGCTCGAAATAGTCAGCATTAAGGTAAAGCCATAAGAGATACATGTAGCAGTCAATTTTGCAAGTTGGGTTTTTGGGGGGACAAACAAAAACAAAAACCCTAATAAAATGTTGTCCCCCATTGTTCGCTCGTCATTCTACAACTGATTGGATTTAGTCATCCAAACAATTGTTTGCAAAATAAAGGAAAGAAAATGAAAAATGCTTACCAGCAACAAGTAGTCAGCATTGAGATAGTGTTGTAGCAGACGACGGGAACCTTGTCTTTGCCAATCTAGAACACTGTAGATGTTCTCACTCTCAGCGATGTGAAGCTTGACCAGAGGAAACTCTTCCATAGCAGGGATACTTCTCACAAGCTCTCGGTTACCTAAGGGTTGATGGAATCAGGAATTTTAAAATTTCAATTATCTTCAGGGTTCATAAAGGGGAATCAAACCAAAATAGAAAGCTGTTTAAATAGAAAAAGAGCATTCAGAAAAGCAGTCAACTGTACATTGTATCTATCAGGAATTCATATTGGCCATAGCTTTGATGTCAATGTGATGTACTACTACTCAACTTGCTTCAATAAACAAAATTAAACTTGCCTTTTCTTCCCAAAAATACATGAAAACTAAAAAATATATACCCATTATGGTCCCTGAGGGAAAATTAAAATTAAAACAAGAAGAAAACCACACATTCCTGGCAATCTAGTACACAACGAAAGAGAGAGTTGTCATTGCGACTTGTCACAATCTACTACCCTAATTGTACATTTGAAATTTACAAAGTTGAAAGGATCACATTTTTCATTATCCATTACTTATTCCTTATCCGATTTCTTTCAAACTATTTTTGTTTCTTTTATTTCTCTTCTTCTACCCATTTAATATATTTCAAGATAGACTCACTCAATGAAGCCTGTACGGAGATGAACGTTGGTCCTCGCTTCTCATCCTTGTATGCTAGCAGCAATCGATGAATGGTACGGTATGCCTAAACAAACAAACAACGAAGGGAATATCAAAGTTGAGAACATTACAGCTACAGGCAAGAGGTTTCTACCATACATCAAAAATGATTTCAGAGATCTAAATTTTTCTGAATTTTGCTACACTCTACAACCAATATTTGACCTTTTCAACAAAGAGATACATGTACTTAAGCCCACTGCACACCTTACGATAGTTCTGCGACCCAATTTTGAAATAAAGCGTTAGATTTGATGCTAATATTTTGACATGGAACATCTTACAATGTAAAGTTCTAAATCATCACATGAATAGTGTGCAGAGGCCTTGAGAGATATTCATTTCATGCCTGGAAATAAATTTTGGAGGACCAAGCCATTTTGATGAGGGGCATTTTCTCAAATAGGCCTGGGAGAAGACGGCCCCAGAGAAAGACAAGGGGGCAGCAAGGTCACTTTTAAAGGGGATTTTTATTTTTATTCAAATCACATTTATGAGAAAAGAATACCATGGCCAAGTAATAAGGCACATGTTTAATGGCCTCAACTTTGATTACAAGAGGGCATCGAGGCCAGTAACATCGACCACTAGAGACTTCAAGGCCTGCATACATGTATGTTAAGTGATTGGCACCTGCTAACAATATCTTTTGAAGACTGGTTACCTTTTTCATGTCCTTCTCCACCACGATGTCAAAGGTATGATCCTCACGGGGAAGGAGCTCATTCTCACTACTGCGCTCAGACCTGGTATGAAATGAAATTGTATAATACTCTCTTATGAATGAATATCTCATTACAATACAAAGTAAAATATGCAGGCCTCTACTCTTTGCCTAGATCAGGCCTCTACTCTTTACCTAGATTCTATATTGTGAAAGAAGACTAATCTTGCATAATGAAAATGGGTATTAAAGGGAAAATGCTTTCACAGAAAAAACATGATTATGACATGACCAAAAAAAGATGAAAGGAAGTGGACGATGCGATGCCCAACACAGAATGCATGCATATCATATTATGTATAAATACACTGAGCATAGCGCGTCTTGAGCTTGGCAAGGGTCAAACCTAAAGTAGCCCGACACAATGACGTCATAGAATCATGATTGTAATCACGATATCGTTTATTCGACCATTTTCGTACGTGATTCTGCAGAAACGTCTTTCCAAACGCCCCTTTTTTCGTGTTTCATGTTTGTGATTCTAATCATGATTATATTCAATTTCGACTAAACGCAATCGTGATTCTGCAGAATCATGATTTGAATCATGATTCAGATCATGATTCTAGGGTAAAAAAGTGGCGGATAAACGCACCCTAACTGTACCTACTAAATAATATTCAATATTGTAGTGTACTTTTAAAAAAATTGTTTATTGCTATGAACTATCGATTGATAACAAGAGCTACATGTAACTCATCACAATAATTTATATAACCAAATAGGGTTGTGTCTGTTCTGATTTGGCCATTTTAATTTTAATAACAATTCTATGAATTCAAAAGAGATACAGAGAGAAAAAAATTATGAAAATATGTTCGGGTATTTGTATAGTGCAAATATCCACCTTGTTAGGTGCTCAATATGCTCCTATATTACCCCAGCTAATTATATAAGGCTACTCATACCAGCACTCACAGCTCTTTTGATCTGGGTTGAGTCCATCACTATTTTTTTAATTAGTCAATTTCAGGATTAGACTGTGTTATGATTCTGATGAATGTTTAGAATTCTGAAAAATGTGGGAACGTTGTGATCTAGTGGTTAGGACTCTCATCTTTCAATCAGAGGGACGTGGGTTCGAATCCCAACCATGGCGTATTTTCCTTCAGCAAGAAATTTACCCATATTGTGCTGCACTCAACCCAGGTGAGGTGAATGGGTACCCGGTAGGATTTATTCCTTGAATGCTTCAGTGCCTATGTGGTGGCTCAGCTCCAGCCCGGGTAATAATATGATAAAAAGTATCAAGAACAGTAGAGTTTATGCAATTATACTGTAGTACATGTAGCTGTGCAGACCTGCCAACCTCTGGGAATGAAAAACTGTATTCTGTGATAAAAAAAACTGTATTTTTCCCAAAAAAAGTGTATTTCACAATAAAATGCTTGGCGCACTCGCTCATCGCGGCGCTCAAGCTGCATGCAAGCTAAAATGCGCACTGCTCTTGCAGATGAAAAAAACAACATTAAAACATGTGTATATCTTCACCCTGGTTTGAACAAAATGATTGAAAAAAAAACAAGTTACCTGAAATTACATTGATCTAATAACCATATTTGTGCACGTTTTATGAAATAGACACATATAGAGATTATTTTTCTCAATGAATTACGATTTAGTTTAAAAAAAAAAAAAAAAAAAAAAAACGTATTTTTCAAAGAAAAAACGTACTGCCGTATTGTGGTTGCAAAAACGTACTAAATACGGCTAAAACGTACTGGTTGGCAGGTCTGGCTGTGCTATATAAATTGACCATATTATTATCAAAAGACAGAAATGATTGAGAGGGTACATGTACTCACTTAGCCTTTCTCTCATGTTGGTACATGGATGTGAGATTTGGCATCTGATTGGTCCTGACCGTATCCACGGCGATGATTGTAGCCTTGGCAGACGTTGAGAAAAACAATCCCATCATGCACTTGGAGCCTCTAAACGTGTTTAAGTGTCAAAGATTAGGGGATCATGATTACAGATAACATTGGGAATGGTATTTATGAGCATGAGATCACTGTATGGTTATATCAATGGGGAAAGAAAGAGGTCCAAGTTCAATACATGACCACTCATCGAGAGGTCGAAATTGAAAGGTTACTCACACAATGTTTTGGTAGAAGTAGACCCTTCTAAGGCTCCCAGAAGGAAGGTACTGGAACTGAGCTAATGTCTTAAACTCAAGCTGACTGAGGTCAAAAGTATCCATATCCTGAAAGAGGAAAATGGTAACACTGGATAATATTGGACATATCAGTACCACCCCAACACCACCACTACAACAACCACCATTCTCAACATTACTATCTACATGTATACCACCACTACTACCACTATCACCACTACCAAAACCATCCCTCTCACCTCAAACCAACGACACATTCACTACCACAACCACCATTACTACCTGAATCTTAACCACCACCACCACTAAACCACAAACACCATTACCACAACAATCAATACCACCCCAACCACCACCAACACTACCACAAACACCATTTCCACCACTACTACCCCTACCACCACTACCACCCAAACCACTATCATCACCACTACCACAACCATCACTCACAACCCAACCAACAACACAATCACTACCACAACCACCATTACTACCTGAATCTCAACTACCACTACCAACAACACTACAACAACCACCATTTCCACCACAACTATCCCAACCACCACTACCACCCTGACCACCATTAATCACCACTATTACAACCAGCATTTCCACCTGAATCTAAACTGCCATTACCACTTCCACTACCGCCACAACAACCACCATTATTTTAATCCTCCCTTCCATTCCAAACTACCAACAACACTACAACAACCACCATTTCCACAACTATCCCAACCACAACTTCCACCCTGACCACCATTAATCACCACTATTACAACCAGCATTTCCACCTGAATCTAAACTGCCATTACCACTTCCACTACCGCCACAACAACCACCATTATTTTAATCCTCCCTTCCATTCCAAACTACCAACAACACTACAACCACCACTATTTCCACCCCAACCATCCCAACCACACCTACCACTTCCATCCTCATCAAGCAACTCACCCCTCCTAGCAGAAACTTAGCATGTTGTCTGTTGACCATGCACACGCAGCCCAGTTTCATCAAGGCTCTGAACTCCAGCGGGACTTGTGTCTCGTAGACCCCTTCGATGTCGGGAGCTGCTAGATCTGCCGTCAGCTCACTAAATATAGAAAGAGGATAGTGCAAGTACCTTAAAAAGTGGTATTTCTTCGTGGTGTAAAAAATTTCTGAATAACAATGTTTTCTAAAGAATGTGTATCAGTATTCGGAACTCCAGGGGAACCTGTTTCTCATAGACCTCTCCCCCCCCCACGTCTGGTGCTATTAGATCTGCCAACAGCTCACTAAAATCAGGAAGGTCGGTCATTTTGTAGTTTCTTATTCTAAACAAGGAATCTTAGCAAATTAATTTCAGAATGTCTTCTTAGACAGATTCATGACAAAATAAATATGGAGAAACATTTACTACTGCTCAGTAATAATAATAATAAACAGTTCTTGTATAGCGCATATCACGATTATGAATAATGTCTCTATGCGCTTCCAAAGGACTTGGATATTATTACCCCAGCTGTAGCTTGGCAGCCGTAATAATCCACCACCATCAATGCTAATGCAATTCAGGGTGTCTTAAGTGCTGCTAACTTACTTCATTGATTTAATAAAAACCCTCTCATCTCTGTTCAGGTGTCTTTGAGTGAGTCTCTTGTTACGAAATCAAGCAATATTAAATTGTTGATTGAAGGGGAATCTAACCTTTGAAACTATTGGGTAGGAGAGAAATAAATGCTTACATAACTAGTCCAAAACTAGATTAATTTTTTCACAGAACTAGAAACAGAACACAAATTTCGGTAAAATTAACATTATTCTGAAATTCAAGTGATACAAAATAAATAAGAAATGCAGCAATATATAGGGAAGAAAAGGATTCCAAATTTGATATACAACAGGGGTGACATGCTATTTATTATCCATATCATAGGGGTCAGACTGGTAAATTTATATATTGCAACTACCAGGCAAGGGGGCTATATACTTCTTACTAAATTATTACTTTGCATGTTGCTGATAGACATCTTCCGGTACGGTGTACTGGTAGAGATTCAAGACTGGGTTTGATCTCGGTAAGGTACGGGTCACTTTCCTCCACACTATAAAATCAAATATGAAATTTATCTGTAACTGTAATTGTGATCTCACATGTTTGATCATCCAACATCATTACAGAAATTTAAAACTTTCATGACCGTCATCATCACCATAAATACCACCATCAACATCATCATTGTCATCATCTACATGTATCATCAAAAGCATCATCATTCATCATCACCATCATCATCACCACCACCACCACCATAATCGTCATCATCGTCATCATCCCCATCATCATCATCATATAATCATCATCACTATTATCATTTATCATAACCTACATGTACCATCATCACCATCATCACCACCACCACCATCATCATCATCATCATAAAAATCATCATCATCACCACCACCACCACCACCACCACCACCACCACCACCACCACCACCATCATCATCATCATCCATTATCATCCATCATCATCATCGTCCTCCTCATCATCATCGTCATCATCACCACCATCTTCATCATCATCATCATTATCATCATCATCATCATCACCATTGTCTTCATCTTCATTGCCACCATAATCATGACAATCATCAACCGCAGTGCTCTGATGGTCATGATCACCAAGAACAAAATCACTACCATAACCCTCATCATTATCTTCACTACCGATGTTCCATAACTATGTTCAAATCACGATCAGTACCATCATCATTATGTACTTACTTGCTCCTTCTGTGGCTTCTTTTGGGGTTCGTTGGTTGACGTAAAAGATTCTTGGAACCATTAGTTTGATGTGATGGAGATCAGAGCCTATCAGAGCCCAGAGCTTGAAGAGACCTGGATGACCAGTTTCCATGATCTACAATGAATAAAGTTGAGGAAGCGGATTGGGAAAGAAGTTTCAGTTATAAATGATTAATGTACAGTCAATTCATATTCCTGTTCCTAACTTGCCTTTTGCTACTTGTAGCAGCAGATAGAATGCACCTCTGAGCATTGAGCTGCATATCAAGAAGTACTATCCAGTTTCAAACTCAACTTATTTGGAAGAAAAGGGGTTGGGGGTGGGAGTTTATAGACAAAATAATTCTTACTTTCCAATAACATTCAGTTTACAGTAGGGGCCTGTTGCATAAGGTGTTATTGTCAACGGCATAATTTCATTTGCCAGAGTTTTTTGTTAAGACAAAAGTTTTATGTAACAGGCCCAAGAAATACAAAACTACATTCTCAACCTGTGTCATCTTTGGTTTAATTTTTTATCATGAATGTTGAATGTTATAAAACAACACAAATAATCTCAGATCTTATAATTTTTATATTCTAACCTGAATTATCTGCCAAGGCTGATCCAGCATGGTTTTTGCCGTTCGTCTGAAGAAGCTTCCAAGCCCGGTACTTGACACGGCGCGGACCACGCCTCCAACTCCTGCGTCCATTCCGTCGTCAAGGCGACGTCGTTTACGTTCTTTTCTCTGTCTCGCCTGCAACGCCCATTTCTGCTTGTGATACTCCACCCACTTTTTGATAGTTTTCTGTAGGAATTTGTGAAGAAAATTATGGGTTTCATTTTTTTTTTATTATCATCCAAATCAATATTCTCACTTCATTTTTCAACAAAATAAAAATTCGAGAAAGTACTGTCAGGTCAACCTAAGGTTTGTCAACTTAAGCTTAAATAGGATAAACAAGATTTCCCCATCATTACACTTTGAATATATGAATAACAGTGAGGCTATAAAGTTAGTGACCCCACCATAAAATACACTTCTTCATGCTGAGTATTGAATGTAAACAAAAACACTCAAATATTTAGCAAAAATGTTTGCAAAAATGGAAACAGCTAGTAAGAAGCAAAGGCTTGTATTTCACAGGCTCATCATACACTGTATATGGGCAAAGATATTATCTAGCTCAGCAAGGTATCACTGAATTGTTGCAGAACAAGATGGAATCAATTTTTAGAATATGAGAATATAATCCATTTCAACATAAGGCGTTCAAAGATTTTCACTTTATACAGTTGCTGTATCAGTTACTTCTATGTCAATCACTAAGAACATGGAATCGATATCAAGAATACCCCTGACTACAGGATTTGATATTGAAAATATCAAAGAACACAAAATTTGCATTTAGAAAAAACCTGTAACTAGTAAGTTCAAACTGGGTAGTTCTATCTTACTCTCTTCCTGCCCATATCAGGGGCTGGTCCTAGAACGTCCTCCCAAGACTGCGTCAGGGCTCCGTTGCTATCAATCCTGCCGTTCTTCCCAGCATCGTCACGCTTCCTCTTGGTTGCCACGGCGACCTTGGGTGACCTTTTCTTACCTCCAGAGGGAGCCCCAAAGTCTTCCACATCCACGACATCAGGCTGGCTTTCAGGCTCCATAGGAACGGATGATTCTGTTTCTTGTTGCTGTATGGTTGATTGGAATAAAGACAAGGAAAATTTGATAAAGCGTTTCCAATGACTGCAGTAATTCTTCCATTCCATCTATAGTATAAACGGATCCGACTTCACATCACAGCAACTTATGGCAGCCATGACTGGGAGTTGGAGAGTTAAAACCTCCAATTATCCACGGTAGAGAATACAGGGGGAAAAATGTGAAATTCATCCAGTGTTGTGCAACTTGAACAGGTCAAGTAAATGGGTACCTGATAGGAATATTCATTCCTTGTGTGCCATTGGATGGCTAACCAAACTGAAGCCATAGTAATTAAAACATTGTCTTAAAAACTCAGCAGAGTGGATATGAGCAATCTCCAAGTTGCATTAAAATCATTAATTCACAGAATTTCTGGTAAATGAGAAAGGTGTGGATACATAACAGAATAGAAAACACGATTCAAGATTCTTTTATTGGTCAATGTATGCATACAAAGAAACTTGGTTTCCAATGGCTTTAGCAATATGTATATTAATAATGGATATTTAGAGGCGCTAAAAACATCAAGGCAAAAGCGATCTTGTGTCTCGCCCACTTATGAAAATAACCAGAATTATCGTGATTTGCGAGGGCACGCTACAGAATTGTATCCAAACTTCATTGTGAAATGACTGGGATGGAATAACACTTGTCATAAGAGCCTTGCACGTAAACTTTAATGTGGACCTGAAAATGACCTTTGACCTTACCATGTGACCTCCGACTGCAGCATAACATGCAGGTCGCCTAAGTACATCTACCATCCAAGTTTGGTTGAAAAGCGACTTACGGTTGCAGAGTTACATGTAGGTGTCATAAGAGAGTCTTGCATGTAAACTTTAACGTTGACCTGAAAATGACCTTTGACCTTACCATGTGACCTCCAACTGCAGCATAATATGCAGGTCGCCTAAGTACATCTACCATCCAAGTTTGGTTGAAAAGTGACATACGGTTGCGGAGTTAGGTGTCATAAGAGTCTTGCATGTAAACTTTAACGTTGACCTGAAATCGACCTTTGACCTTTCCATGTGACCTCCGACTGCAGCCTAACATGCAGGTCCCCCAAGTCCATCTACCATCCAAGTTTGGTTGAAAAGCGACTTACGGTTGTGGAGTTATGTGTCATTAGGTTTGTGACGGACGGACGACATTTGGATCCCTACATGTAAGTCTCGCCTTCACCTCTGGTGGGCGAGACAAAAAGTACCATAGCGCGTACAATGCATGAATAATAATTTAACATTTGCAGTAATAACCACAATATTCAAGATAAAAAGGGAAATTAATTATTGAGGAAAAAGGTATGTCTTAAGGGAAGATTTGAAGCCAAGAATACTGGAAGCATTTCTTATTGGAAGAGGAATGGCATTCAAAGTCTTGGCAGCTACTACAGCAAAACGTTTTTCGGCAGAGAGTTTCGACAAGGGAATGCAAAGTTTGCATGTATACACAAAGAGTAAAACACAGTATATCATTACAATATTGAAAACTGTACATAAACAAACAAACAAAATAAATTATTAATAACTTTCGAATCCCACTGGTTCCAATTTTTTCTGACTTATGATCTTATGATTTTCATTACAGATCGAGCATACTGATCTTATGATTTTCATTACAGATTGAGCATACTGATCTTAAAAACAAATAGGAGTAATGCCAAAAAAAAATTGTAAACAAATTATAATTTCCTCCTATAAAAGCCTCTTAATTTACTATCTATTGTCCACGGCGGACGGCATTTGAATATTAATGAGTCAGAAAGAAGAGGATCGAGGGTATTTGAATTCTAGTTCATCGTGGCTTAGCCGTGAACCAGAATAGCCTGGTGGTTGAGTCACTGCCCGGAAAGCAGTAGATGGCAGGTTCGAATCCCACTGGTTCCAATTTTTTCTGACTTATGATCTTATGATTTTCATTACAGATCCAGCATACTGATCTTAAAAACAAATAGGAGTAATGCCAAAAAAAAAAAAAAAAAAAAAAAAAAAAAATGTTAACAAATTATAATTTCCTCCTATAAAAGCCTCTTAATTTACTATTTCTGCAATTACGAATGAGAGTTTTTATAATACGTAGTGAACTAATCCCTAAGTTAATCTTTGACAAAGTGACCTACCACAACTTTTGGTTTCCTGACAAACATCTCACTGATCTTCTGTTGTTTGAAGACATCATTCTTCTCACAAAGTTTCTTGTGGAGCCACTCAGGATGAGCTACACGTGGGACTGGGTTGGATACCTGAAAATAAAGTTAACCATAAACGTAAGTTGTAGTAATGATCTCCAAATGAGTTTGAACTTGATGCAATAAAATGGCCTTTAAGTGTTTGTATGTCAAAACAAAAATAGGTGTCAAATGAGAAATCTGTGATACTTGAGATATTAGCAACATACGCATGGATTCTAGCCTGGATTCTAGATCACTCGCCCATCACGGCGCTCAAGCTGCATGCAAGCTAGAATGTGCACTGTTCTTGCAGATGAAAAAAAAAAACCCATTGAAACTTGTGTGTATCTCACCCTGAATTTTACAAAATGATTGACAAAAAAAACAAGTTACTTGAAATTACATTGATCTAATAACCATATTTGTGTACGTTTTATGAAATAGAGACATATAGAGATGATTTTTCTCAATAAATTACGATTTTGTAAAAAAAAAAAAAAAAAAAAAAAAAACTATTTTTTTATTTTTTTTATTTTTTTTAATTTTTTTTTACAAAAAACGTATTTTTAAAAGAAAAAACGTACTGCCGTATTTTGGTTGCAAAAACGTACTAAATACGGCTAAAACGAACTGGTTGGAAGGTACTAACATAGATAAGCACTTGTGGGACAGTGTAGTATTACTAGTATTACTGAACTGTCCAACAAGTGCTTATCTATGTTAGTAATCTTCAGAATGATTGTTTTCAGCTTGGATTTCATGACTTCACCGAGTGACCCAGAGCACATTGTATGACATAAAAAATCAGTCGGAAGAAATTTTGGAACAAGCTTGATTTGAAACTCTTATCTACTGATTGCCGGTGAGCAAATCTATCACTGGTCCATGGCACAGTCACAATGAAATAAGAACAAGAGCCTTAAACATTGAAGTTTCTTTTTCTAGGTGAAGTGAGGACACAAACCTGTTGAAGTGCGGCTGGTATGGTGATGATCTTCTGAATACAGCTACCTAATCGTTCAATGTAGTAATTCCAGTCTACAATCTATAAAGATGGAACAGAAACATGTTGAATTGTGTTAGAAATGGAGTAATGATAAGTGAAGTTTTTATATAAAAAAAGAAAAGAAGAAATGCTGCTTCATATTCATTTCAATTAAAAACATATTATTTAAAAATTTCAAAAAATAGCTTCATATTTTTCAATGCATTTTTCAAAATTTTTATTTTGCCAAGCCTGGAAAATGTTTATCTGGGCCTACTTATTTAGCACTCAAAGACCTACCGTTCTGATGTCAAAGTCTGTCATAGTCTGAAACTTCAGCCATTTCTTGAGGTAGTGTTTCTTGATGCTTGGCTCAGCCTGGAAGATCGCTAGCGGGATGGCTCTCTCGGTGACAGGGGCACCCTCTGGCTTCCTTGCGATGACAAACTTGCACGCCAAGCCCTTATCCTTTACCATCTGATCACCAAGGAACTAATGAATAATATTGGAGAGGAGAATACCAAAATAACATTGAATAATGACAACAACAACAATAATAATAATAAAAATAATAATAGTAATAATAGTTATAATAGAATAATAATAATAACAACAACAATAATAACAACAATAATAACAACAACAATAATAATAACAACAATAATAACAACAACAATAATAATAATAACAATAATAATAATAATAAAAATAATAATAGTAATAACAGAATAATAATAACAATAACAACAACAATAATAACAACAACAATAATAATAATAAAAATAATAATAGTAATAATAGTAATAGAATAATAATAACAATAACAACAACAATAATAACAACAACAATAATAATATTAATAATAACCATAATAATAATAATAATAAAAACAACAAAAATAATAACAACAACAAACAATAATAATAATAACAATAATAATAATATTAATAATAACCATAATAATAATAATAAAAATAACAACAATGATAATAACAACAATAATAATAATAATAATAACCATAATAACAATAATAAAAATAACAACAATAATGATAATAATAATAAATATGCACAAATGATTGCCATGAACACTTCGCGTGTGACGTCATATGCAACAGTATTGATGAGCAGTCGACCCTAATGTACTACAGGTATTTATAGATCATGGCATCGAATCTGATCCTCCATGGCATATTTGCTTATTTCAATCCTATCAACTACACAGATAATTTTTTAATGATATAATAATAAAATTTTTGCAATTGAACATTGAGCTTTTACACCAACTTTGTTGATATAGAATTAAATTCAGGATTAAAAATGCACGTTTTCAACATTTATGTATAAAACTCCCTTCATATCATCCACACAAAGATGAAGGGGAAAAATTACCCAGGGGCTCAGGCAATTTTGCCCCTGAAATGGCTACAAAAGAGCCCCCCCAAAAAAAGAAAATTCACTGCGGTGTTAAAGCTCATCCAATGTTCCAGATTTAGGCAGTTTCTTGTGCAAAGTAGCCGCCAAAAATTAAAAAACTTTATTTAATGAAAAGACCTCTCACCTCGGCGAGTCTCTTAGCCGTGCTGATGGAGGTGGATTTCTGTTCGCCGTAATCCTCAAGTTTGCGAGACATACTCCGATTCTCAGAGATTAAGTCAAACAGCTCGCAGTCTGGCATGTCCACAGCCTACAGAGGGAGACAAATAATCTTAGGTCATATTACAAGATATATTCTTCACTGTCAACCTGAGAACATGCTCAGATCAGGGATATGCTTCATGACACAAATAGTTGTTTTCATTGACACCATGTGTAAAGTCCAGGGGCGGTATTCTGGACATTGTCTTTTCTCCATATTTTATCCTACATGTATCTCAGAGGTATGACAAAATCGGTATTCTGGGGGATGTCATAACTTTTGTCACAAAAATTGTCATAAATTTCTTCTCTTTAGCGCGCACCAAAAATACGCGGCTTTTCTCACGGCTTTAGTGCGCGTAATCCGTTTATACAAGCAAAAGATATGACAAAAGTTATGACAGGGGGGTAGCAGTCATAAATTTTGTCATATCTTTTAGTACCAAATACCCCGATACCCTGCCGACTGAATGTCAAGCATATAATGATATTCTTTAGATTAGATTGTGGTATTAGTTTCACTCATCATCCATGACAATTTTCAAAATTGTTTTTTCATGCTACAATTGTTAGGCCCCACATATCTTTTCCTCCTTTTTTCACTGTTTTCCTTCTTTTCTACTTTTCCTCTAAAATCCTTCACAGCTCCCTGTCTGTCTTTGTAATTAAGCGCATCAATATACGCGTAGTTGCGCGATTGCAGCAACTGTATTGGGGATACGCCCAACCTGTCATGAGGCATTCCTATTGGCTAGAAGGGCTCCCACTGGGAACTAACGACTAATGACAGTAGAAGGTTAAAATGGAAGGGAAGGCCAGGCCAGGTCGCAGGAAAACAGGATGGATAGATAATATCAGGAATTGGACAGTGGGTGGAATGGCCATAGCAAGAGAAAATGCATACGAAAGATTGCTGATAGTTATTTGAGGGCTATGGCCACAGAGTAGTAAGAGGTATTCAATTGTATCTTATGGATATTTATGAATCAATGAATTTTCTTGCCTTGCTGTAGAGCACATCTAGCCAGTAGTCGGCAATCTTGGCAACGGCCGAGTAGCATTCGTCAAGGGTTACGCCTTTCAAGAATGCTTCAAAGACAGACGCTTGAAAGATCTTGATCAACTGAAGCTCTCCGTTCCTCTTCACCTCGAACCCCTTCAGCTCGGCCAATGACCCATCAAAGTTAAACACTGCATACCTGTACAAACAAAAACAATCAAAGTTATGATTTGAACAGAAGATCTTCGTTCCGCTTACTCTCAGAACCGTTCGGCTCGGCCAATGACCAGTCAAAATTAAACACTGGACGCTTGTACAAAAGAAAGTAATACAAGACTAATCAACCTTATGATGTGAACGGAAATTCTCTAATGTTTTTTAAAAGCTTGTCCAATGACATGTCAAAGTTGAAGACTGCATACCTGTACAAAAGAAAGCAGTTCAATAATGGGAAACCAAAAATTTCAAATATCTGTTCACCTTTACGCTTCTTATGTATACATGTTGCAATGGTTAGATACACGATGGATAGTATCTACGCAGGCACTGCTCTGTCGGGTATCATCTTTAGATACGAAAGATAAAATTTATTGCACATAAAATTTGACATTTTACCCGATAGATAAAATGTCATCTAAGAATACCAATTTCATTTTAAAAGATAAAATAAAATATTTTAAAGATGAAATGACTACAGAATTTCATAGAGACTTATAACTATAATTGAAACCTTGATTGCAATTGGCTGTTGAACCATCTTTCCATGGCATTTGCTGTAATGGCAGTTACCAAATTTGTAACTCTTTATGAAACGGGCCCTAGACCAATGACCCTTGACCTTACCTCTTCTTCAACTTCTTGCCCTCTTCCTTGGATGCCGGGAGGATCATAGCAAGATACGGTCCGTCCACTTCAAAGAAGATAGAATTCTCACTCCTAACCTCATACGTCAAATTGCTTGGGTCAACCAACTCCTGGTACTGGTCATTTGTGTTGTAATCCTTGAGAAAAAAATAATAATAATGAGGTGAATTTTGACCCTAGCGATACATTTTCAACTCTAATCAGGCCAAAGGGACATTCCCAAGTGCCCCATAATAAACTGATAAGTCTTAATCGCATAAAATTTTTATTGTGATGTTTTCTGAGGGTTTTTTTCTGGGTCTCGCACATCTTGTGAGAACAAATTCAAAATGCCACTTCGTTCAGGAATAAGTATAAACAAGTGGAATGCCTCTGGCCGTCTCACCTGCATCACGCGATTCAATATAGCAGCAGTGCTGATTTTGAAAACTACTATAACTCGCACAAGATGTTCAGTGATACTTGGTTACTCTTATTTCCACGTTTTATGAACTAGACCAATACACTTATAGAGATATGATGGCAATTCAACAAATACCCCCAACGTGGCCAAAGTTCTTTGACCTTACATGACCTTTGACCTTGATCATGTGACCTGAAACTCGCACAGGATGTTCAGTGATACTTGATTACTATTATGTCCAAGTTTTATGAACTAGACCAACACACTTTCAAATTTATGGCTGTAATTCAACAAATACCCCAATTTGGCCAAAGTTCATTGACCCTAAATGACCTTTGACCTTGATCATGTGACCTGAAACTTGCACAGGATGTTCAGTAATACTTGATTACTATTATGTCCAAGTTTCATGAATCAGATCCATAAACTTTCAAAGTTATGATGGTAATTCAACAGATACCCCCAATTCGGCCAAAGTTCATTGACCCTAAATGACCTTTGACCTTGGTCATGTGATGTGAAACTCATGCAGGATGTTCAGTGATACTTGATTAACCTTATGTATAAGTTTCATGAACTAGGTCCATATATTTTCTAAGTTATGATGACATTTCAAAAACTTAACCTTAGGTTAAGATTTTGATGTTGATTCCCCCAACATGGTCTAAGTTCATTGACCCTAAATGACCTTTGACCTTGATCATGTGACCTGAAACTTGCACAGGATGTTCAGTAATACTTGATTACTATTATGTCCAAGTTTCATGAATCAGATCCATAAACTTTCAAAGTTATGATGGTAATTCAACAGATACCCCCAATTCGGCCAAAGTTCATTGACCCTAAATGACCTTTGACCTTGGTCATGTGACGTGAAACTCATGCAGGATGTTCAGTGATACTTGATTAACCTTATGTATAAGTTTCATGAACTAGGTCCATATATTTTCTAAGTTTTATGATGACATTTCAAAAACTTAACCTTAGGTTAAGATTTTGATGTTGATTCCCCCAACATGGTCTAAGTTCATTGACCCTATTAAAATGACCTTTGACCTTGGTCATGTGACATGAAACTCAGGTAGGATGTTCAGTAATACTTGATTAACCTTATGGCCAAGTTTCATGAACTAGGTCCATATACTTTCTAAGTTATGCTGTCATTTCAAAAACTTAACCTCAGGTTAAGATTTGGTGTTGACGCCGCCGCCGCCGTCGAAAAAGCGGCGCCTATAGTCTCACTCTGCTATGCAGGTGAGACAAAAAGCATACAAGATGATAGAAAGTAAAAATTGACAAAGCAATGTTTTGAAACTTATTCATTAAAATTTGTTTGAATACTTTCTACCAAGCCTTTGTAAAAAACTTACAATTAATAGTCCTTATCTGTACATAATAACAAAAATAAATATACATGCATCCAATTTCCTAAAATTTTTAGTACACTGGATTACAAAGCAATTTTGTTGGTGGAAAAAGTAAATGGTAACATCATTTATATGGGTCTCAATGTCTGTGCAAAATGTTGCATCAATCATTGTATGTGAACCCCTTCAAAACCTTGTTCTGAAAAAAAAAACAATTTAAACAAGTTTAAAGGAACTTACAAACACCAGCATGGCACAACGATAGAGTACAGCTACTTTTGGCCTCTTTAATGAAATATTTGGGCTTGTCTTGGGCTTGTTTTCCACCAAATACAAAGGAACTTACAAACACCATGATGTTCAGCATTGCATCAGGATAGGAAACGGCTACTTTGGGCTTCTTTGAGGAAATATTTGGGCTTGTTTTCCACCAAAATCAAAGAAACTTACAAACACCATGATGTTTACCATTGCACCAGGATTGGGTACAGTTATTTGGGGCTTCTTTGAGGAATTATTTGGGCATGTTTTTGGATGGTTTTCCATCAAAATCAAACAAACTCACAAACACCATGATGTCTAGCATTGCACCGGGATAGGAAACGGCTACTTTGGGCTTCTTTGAGGAATTATTTGGGCATGTTTTTGGATGGTTTTCCATCAAAATCAAACAAACTCACAAACACCATGATGTCTAGCATTGCACCGGGATAGGAAACGGCTACTTTGGGCTTCTTTGAGGAATTATTTGGGCATGTTTTTGGATGGTTTTCCATCAAAATCAAACAAACTCACAAACACCATGATGTCTAGCATTGCACCGGGATAGGAAACGGCTACTTTGGGCTTCTTTGAGGAATTATTTGGGCATGTTTTTGGATGGTTTTCCATCAAAATCAAACAAACTCACAAACACCATGATGTCTAGCATTGCACCGGGATAGGAAACGGCTACTTTGGGCTTCTTTGAGGAATTATTTGGGCATGTTTTTGGATGGTTTTCCATCAAAATCAAACAAACTCACAAACACCATGATGTCTAGCATTGCACCGGGATAGGAAACGGCTACTTTGGGCTTCTTTGAGGAATTATTTGGGCATGTTTTTGGATGGTTTTCCATCAAAATCAAACAAACTCACAAACACCATGATGTCTAGCATTGCACCGGGATAGGAAACGGCTACTTTGGGCTTCTTTGAGGAATTATTTGGGCATGTTTTTGGATGGTTTTCCATCAAAATCAAACAAACTCACAAACACCATGATGTCTAGCATTGCACCGGGATAGGAAACGGCTACTTTGGGCTTCTTTGAGGAATTATTTGGGCATGTTTTTGGATGGTTTTCCATCAAAATCAAACAAACTCACAAACACCATGATGTCTAGCATTGCACCGGGATAGGAAACGGCTACTTTGGGCTTCTTTGAGGAATTATTTGGGCATGTTTTTGGATGGTTTTCCATCAAAATCAAACAAACTCACAAACACCATGATGTCTAGCATTGCACCGGGATAGGAAACGGCTACTTTGGGCTTCTTTGAGGAATTATTTGGGCATGTTTTTGGATGGTTTTCCATCAAAATCAAACAAACTCACAAACACCATGATGTCTAGCATTGCACCGGGATAGGAAACGGCTACTTTGGGCTTCTTTGAGGAATTATTTGGGCATGTTTTTGGATGGTTTTCCATCAAAATCAAACAAACTCACAAACACCATGATGTCTAGCATTGCACCGGGATAGGAAACGGCTACTTTGGGCTTCTTTGAGGAATTATTTGGGCATGTTTTTGGATGGTTTTCCATCAAAATCAAACAAACTCACAAACACCATGATGTCTAGCATTGCACCGGGATAGGAAACGGCTACTTTGGGCTTCTTTGAGGAATTATTTGGGCATGTTTTTGGATGGTTTTCCATCAAAATCAAACAAACTCACAAACACCATGATGTCTAGCATTGCACCGGGATAGGAAACGGCTACTTTGGGCTTCTTTGAGGAATTATTTGGGCATGTTTTTGGATGGTTTTCCATCAAAATCAAACAAACTCACAAACACCATGATGTCTAGCATTGCACCGGGATAGGAAACGGCTACTTTGGGCTTCTTTGAGGAATTATTTGGGCATGTTTTTGGATGGTTTTCCATCAAAATCAAACAAACTCACAAACACCATGATGTCTAGCATTGCACCGGGATAGGAAACGGCTACTTTGGGCTTCTTTGAGGAATTATTTGGGCATGTTTTTGGATGGTTTTCCATCAAAATCAAACAAACTCACAAACACCATGATGTCTAGCATTGCACCGGGATAGGAAACGGCTACTTTGGGCTTCTTTGAGGAATTATTTGGGCATGTTTTTGGATGGTTTTCCATCAAAATCAAACAAACTCACAAACACCATGATGTCTAGCATTGCACCGGGATAGGAAACGGCTACTTTGGGCTTCTTTGAGGAATTATTTGGGCATGTTTTTGGATGGTTTTCCATCAAAATCAAACAAACTCACAAACACCATGATGTCTAGCATTGCACCGGGATAGGAAACGGCTACTTTGGGCTTCTTTGAGGAATTATTTGGGCATGTTTTTGGATGGTTTTCCATCAAAATCAAACAAACTCACAAACACCATGATGTCTAGCATTGCACCGGGATAGGAAACGGCTACTTTGGGCTTCTTTGAGGAATTATTTGGGCATGTTTTTGGATGGTTTTCCATCAAAATCAAACAAACTCACAAACACCATGATGTCTAGCATTGCACCGGGATAGGAAACGGCTACTTTGGGCTTCTTTGAGGAAATATTTGGGCTTGTTTTTGGATGGTTTTTCATCAAAATCAAACAAACTTACAAACACCATGATGTCTAGCATTGCACCGGGATAGGAAACGGCTACTTTGGGCTTCTTTGAGGAAATATTTGTGCTTTTTTTTTGGCTTGTTTTCCACCAAAATCAAAGGAACTTACAAACACCATGATATTCAGCATTGCACCAGGATAGGAAACAGCTACTTTGGGCTTCTTTGGGTTGGTGGTCTTGATGTCAAAGTTCTCAGGGAAGCTGGCTGGCATCACACACCAGATACCGTCTGTATCCAACTCCAGAGGGCGCCTGTCAAATGACAATGTAAAGATTCTTTGGTAGTGATGTCAGAGGTTTGCAAACTAGCTCAATTCATGAATATGAATGTCAAACTCATTAAGGTCTCATTTACATGTATAACCATTATTCCTCTTAAATTACAAACTTGTTTACCATTTTATAAAATAATGCACATGCTTATTTTTGTGATGTAATGGTGATGCAAGCAACTCGGGTATAATCTTGGCGCTTGTTGCACCTTTGTTAATACTATAAAGTGGTCTACAACACCACTAACACTTTCTCACCTGTGCATTATTTGTACACCAGTACATGATTGATTGATTGATTGATTCATTCATTTATTTCCACAGATTATTACAGAATACAGTACAATATATTCCAATGCATAAAGAAAACATACACTACACAAAACAATAAACCAAAATCTCAGACAAGAAGAGAATAGTATATGTAAATGTGGGGGATCATTTAAAAAGTTAAAAACTTATAACATAATCCCAATTTTGTCAATAAAAGTTTGAGTTTTGCAGAGAAAGACTAGAAAAAAAAAAATGTAGTTGAGGTAACTTAGTCTAGGAAATTAAAGTTTTTGTAGAAGAAACGTTTTAAGTTTTTGGACAACCCACATCATGATAATGTAAAGAAACCTACCCGATCTGTTCGATGAGTTCTCTAGCACGGGTTATGATCCCAGCTCCAGTGTAGCACACAATACCGGCCATCTCCATCGAGTACCATCGAGATCTATACCAAGTAAATAAAACCAAGGAATATGCTTTCAACACTCTACAACTGATCTCTAACAAGCAGTTGCCAATTTGGGGGATGAAAAGAATTTATGCAAAAAATTGAATCCATTAAATGCTTAAGATACTCAAATAAACAATAAAAAGGAAAAACATTTCTAATTCTCACACTTCATAATAAATAATAATATATACATGTATATTCATAGAGTGCAGAAACTATTCACTAAAGTTTATATTCTACTGCTCTACAGACTCCTAAAATGCTTGTTATATATGAAATACATGTGTTTTGAGTTTTTATTTGAAGTTGTTTACGTATGGTGCTTTCCTGACTTCCAGAGGTACGCTATTCCAAACTTTGGGGGCTCATTGGCAAAACAAAGAGGAATGCAGAAAATAAACCGTATGAAAAGACGCATAGTGCCTTTGTAGTGGAATTCCTGCTTAAAGTCTTTTGACAAGGTACCTAATAGCTGTAAGTCTTTGTGAAGTGGGGCCCAGATGATGTAATAATAAGTATAAATTTGTATCAATTTATAACTATCAATTTATGGAGGCACGATAGCTCAGTCGGTATAGCGGGGGTTTCGGATTCCGGTGACCCTGGTTCGATTCCCACCTGGTGTGCCAGTGCCCTTTGGTAAAGCATTAATCCTGATTACCAGGTCCCTTGGAATCGACCCTAAGCCGTCGGTCCTCTGGTTGCTTGCTCACACGCATCCATGCTTTCTTAGCAATCGGGTAAAAAAAATCACCACCATTTAGCAATTGAAATTGGTAGAGTGGCTGGGAGCACGAACCTACCCTTTCCTCATGACATATCCATAGAATGAGTTGAGGATACACTTGTGAGCCAGCTGCAGAGAGTCGTAGAGAATCTCCTTGTTCATAGCACTCTTGATCTCAGCAGCATCACCCTTCTCTGTCGCAGCAACGACCTTCTTCTTCCAAACCTGCCATTTCAAAGATAAATAAATAAATAATATTCATGTAGGATTTGTATAGCGCACATATCCACCTTGCTAGGTGCTCAAGGCGCTCCTATATTACCCCGGCTAAGCTAGTCTACTGATTCTGGTGCGCACAGCTTTTTGAGGAATTACATCCTGCCGGTACCCATTTACCTCACCTGGGTCAAGTGCAGCACAGTGTGGATAAATTTCTTGCTGAAGGAAAACACGCCATGGCTAGGATTCGAACTCACGACCCTCTGTTTGAAAGGTGAGAGTCAGAACCACTAGACCACGACGCCCCCACGATGAAGATGAAGATGAAGTTTAGTCCAATCAATCACAACAATACAAATGGAATGCTTCTGGCATTCTCAACTGTGTTACATAATTCAATATATCAGCAGTGCTGACTTAAAAAACAACTCCATGTAAGATGAATAATTTTTTTCAAAGAAAGAGAGAGAGAAAAAACAACATTCATTTCATTAAAAAAATCCTACATTCTTTGAAATTGATTACGAAACCTGTATTTCCTTTCATAATCTAGTTTGATATGCAATAACTATCTCATATATTTTTTTTATTTAATTTGTTTAAATACATCTTTAATATAATGAACAAATTATCAATTCTTATGGAAGTTAATTGATCTGGAATTATCTTTGTAACCAGTCACCTGAAATTATACTCATCTCACTTGTGATACCTGTTATCCATTATATCCATGTTTAATTCAATACTGAATGATAATTTCAAAATTGTCTTCAAAAATTCAAATCCTAACATATGGTTTTTTTTTCAAAGTTGACATCAGTTTATTGACCGCTAAATGACCCTTGACATTCACCTAGAAGTCTGAAATGACATATCAACTTGCAGATTCTTGATAATCATACAAACATTTTATGAAATAGGGATTTATGCCTTCAAAATTATCATGAAAATTTAAAATCTTAACCTTGGTTGAGTTGTTCATGTTGATAGCACAACATAGTCAAAGTTCATTGATCCTAAATGACGTTTTACTTTGATCATGTGACCTGCAACTTGGACATGATGATCTGTGATATTTGATTACCCTTATGCCCAAGTTTCATCATATAGATCCTTTTACTTCCTTAGTTAAGATGGCATTTAAAAACAACTTACAAGACCCAAACTTGATAGCTTGATAGACTGACCTTTAGAAGCCCTTTGAACTCATAACGTCGATCTCTGAACGCCCTCACAGTATCGACGTAGAAAGAGTTCTCTCTCTGGCAAATAGTAGTATCTCTTTCTTCTTGCTTCGTAATCTTTGTCTTCTTGTACGCTTTACGACAATACTCTACAAAAGATGCAAGGATGATCAAAAGATATCCAAATACAGTGATTAATTCTCAATCTCTGGAATTACCCTTAGACGGTCAATGAAAGTATTATAGGGCTAACTGCAACCCTATAACCCTCACCACTTACATAACACCACAACCTCCCCCTCAGTTATCAATTTGCTCTGCAATTTCAGTGAATACAGGAAGGAGAAAACATTGTTAATTCAGTATGATTGATTTCCACTTTGAAAACAATTACAATGCAATATTTCACATTTAAAAATATAAATAAATGTTCATGGTTGGATCATTAAAAGCACAATATGACTCATTCAAAATGACCTCTGACAAACAGCATCACGCAAATTCAAGCAGGAAAATACCATTACATAAGAGAGAGAAAAAAGACAGGGTGAGACTAAAAAGAAAGGAAAATCAAATACAGTAAATATCAATAGTCAAGGAACAGAGAAATTGCACAATTACACAATATTTGAACATGCATCAAGTTTGATGAAGCACTATGAGAAAGCTTGGCTGCCCAGGGGAGCGTTTCATCAACATTTTCGTCCGACAACTTGTCAGATCTGACAACTTTCCTTGATAATGATTGGCTGAGAGTCGCCGTTACCATAGTAACTGTCGGATAAAACAGTACTTGTCGGATAAAACGTCCGACAAGTCCTTTCATGAAACGCTCCCCAGGTCTCCAGGCCAATGACAAACATTTGGTCAAAATCCATATCTTCATAATTAATTAATAATTTTATATAGCACTTAATCCATTGGCCCAATGTCTCTAACCCCCTTTACAGATATTTATTACTCATGAACACAATGCACATACTTTCTCCAATCCCTGGGGAGCAATCCAGCAATCTGATCATACCTTGAAGTCGTTTCTTTTCCAGCTTTGCCTATCTTAGTCCAATGGACCAATGTCTCTAACCCCCTTTACAGATATTCATTTCTCCTGTACACAATGTACATACTTTCTCCACTCCCTGGGGAGCATTCCAGCAATGTGATTATACCTTGAAGTCGTTTTCTTTTCCAGCATTGCCTATAGCACTTAGTCCATTGGACCAATGTCTCTAACCCCCTTTACAGACATTCATTTCTCCTGTACACAATGTACATACTTTCTCCACTCCCTGGGGAACAATCCAGCAATGTGATCATACCTTGAAGTCGTTTTCTTTTCCAGCGTTGCCTATAGCACTTAATCCATTGGACCAATGTCTCTAACCCCCTTTACAGATATTCATTTCTCATGTACACAATGCACATACTTTCTCCAATCCCTGGGGAGCAATCCAGCAATCTGATCATACCTTGAAGTCGTTTTCTTTTCCAGCGTTGCCTATAGCACTTAATCCATTGGACCAATGTCTCTAACCCCCTTCACAGATATTCATTTCTCCTGTACACAATGCACATACTTTCTCCACTCCCTGGGGAGCAATCCAGCAATGTGATCATACCTTGAAGTCGTTTTCTTTTCCAGCGTTGCCTATAGCACTTAATCCATTGGACCAATGTCTCTAACCCCCTTGACAGATATTCATTTCTCCTGTACACAATGCACATACTTTCTCCACTCCCTGGGGAGCAACCCAGCAATGTGATCATACCTTGAAGTCGTTTCTTTTCCAGCATTGCCTGTTCTTCTTTACCAAGTTCATGGAAGACTCTGTGAGGCTCGCCCGGATTGGCTGGGGGGATCTTCTCTATCTCAAGCTGCTGTTGAATCCTGTGATACTCACCCCTTGAAGCTGGCACTAAAACAAATAGGATACAGAGAAAACAAGGTGTAACACATTCTTTCTGCTGTTACATTTGGTAATGCCCTAGGTCCCCACCCTATCAAATGGGCAATTCCATAAAATAATCCACCATGGCCCTGTTGCATCAACGTTTCAATGGCATAATTTTGTTTACCACAGTTTCTGTTTGCCAGAGTTTTTTAAAGGCAAAAGTTTTATGCAACGGGTCCCTGATGTTGCTGCATGACCATACTAAGTTGTTATATAATTCCAAACAGGTTCTTTGTCCGGACAACACATCAATTTCAAGAACTTTGTGCGAAGTAGTTTTCCAATATACCATGTTGATAGGATAGGACCATAAATTTTGGCAAACCTTCTTTTAAAAAGAATTATAAAGATTTCAAGACCTTTACAAACAATATTCACAGCTGTTTGTGCTATTTGATGTATGTTGAGAAACCCCGGTGCAAAGAAGATGTTTTTGTCTCCTTCGGTGTCCAAACGATGGCCCCAATCTAATTCTTTGATAAAGACTTTTGTTTGAAGACTGGCATCCCATCCCTCATACTGTTCATGTCCAGTATTTGCGATATAAAAAAAATGACAACCCTGCCAGTTGTTGTAATCCAGACAGGTTATTTGCCTAGACGAACAGAAAAAATTCTGTCAACAGAACTTTAATGACATGATACATGTAGATGATTTACTCCAACTTACAGAATAAAAAAGTAAATCGAGGATTGGCCTCGACAGCCATTCCAAGAAATCCCGTTCAGAGGGAATGCAAAGAATGAATTTAATTATTTTTATTCTTGTTTCAACTTACTGTAATCTCCTCTCCACATCCATGCCATTTTTCTCTGACATCTAGCTCCTGGTTTGTTGAAATCACACGCTGCACAAACGGCTTCATCTACCATGGCTGAAGGCTGCAAGAAATACAACAATATACAAATAATGAATGTTTGTGAGTGCAATGGATAGAATACTTCACGAGGAGAAAGATGAAATGATCCATTCAACGAGGCACCATTGCACCCACAAACATTCATTATTTGTTTAAAATGACACCTAAAAATAGATACTTGTCATCTTACATGTATAACTTTGAATAAAAGTGCATTCAGTGGAAACGCGGTTTGTTGTCGCAGACAACACGCGCACTGCAAACACATGTACAGTGCCGGAGGTCTCAGCGCGTGTGCAATGGACAAAGTTGTATGGATCCGAAATTGCACGGATGACATCATTGCAAAATGGGCTATTGATCAACATCAAACAACCAATCAAATGACAAGAATCTATCTAGGTGTCGTATTGAGTAAAATAACAAAAAAATTTATCGCCATACCAGTAAAATTATTTTGCATCAGATTTTAATAAAACAAGATAAGCTTGTTTGGTTTTTCTAGTCTTAATACAAAGTAACTAGTTGTTTAAACAGACTTACCCTTAAATAAAAATTCAATTCTAAGAGAAAAGAATTTTGCTTCTTCAGCCCATCTCTATTATTTTACACATTGTCCAATACAATATTGGTTCATAACGAATTCATCTTATCATATGAGCTAATGGGTCAATCAATTGAAAATCAAGCACGAGTACCAAGATCAAGCATAATGGAGTGTTGCAAGAAGTCGAGTTGTAACTGACCATCAATCAACAACTTGCATTTCAGTAATCGAATGACTAACCCTTGATTGTGGGACTTACGATTGATCTAGAATTTGCGTTTTAGACTAAATGTAACATCATTTAATGATCTCTCACATGATCTGCATCATACAACCCGCATTGCCAATTTGATAACCTCTCACCTGTAACCTGTTAGTAAGGATTATATTAGGGTACATAGCTCCGACATCAAGATGATAGATAACAGGATTCTCAAGCCTGGCAGGGTTGTCCCGGAGTGCAGCTAACTTTTCCTTGACCTCCTCACAGACCTAAGACAAAAAATTAAAAAAAAAGTTTTGGCCAGAGTTTGCACCAAACATAAAATGTTGTTTGTACAATACTTTCACCCATGCCTGTATGATATTATTAATACTGCCACTTAAAACAACAAATCTCAGAAAGACAAAAAACAATAAGTTCGCAAAGCCATTCCAAGTTTGTTTCATAGAATAAATGAATCATACCTCTTGCTTTTTAAACTATCTTGACACACTACCAACAGAGCTCAACCAATCAGATTTCCTCAGACTCTCTTTTGTCCCTCTCATTCTTGATGTTAAGAAAACAGCCCCAATGGTTCTTGGTCCCCAATCCAATGAAAAAGGCTCGGGGGGACCACTTCTATTGACGAGTGGATACCATGCGCGACCATGGGGTCTCGAAGAAGCACCCTAAACACATATTTTCCATTTTCTGAAAATGCACCCCTTAACAAGTATTGGCGTGTGAAACCCTACCCTTAACAAGTATAAACGAAACAAGCGATACTCTTGGCAAGTTCCCTGAATTGACCCCCTAAACAAGTAAAGCGATATTTTGTTGATTAGTCCTGTTCACACTCTAGATCATTTATATGTATGAGGCGTAGTTTTGCCTTGCATATTGTTATGTGTGACAGACAGTCCTGCCCAGGCGTTGAATAAGTATTTCACCTCTTCAAAGTTTGTGACGGTGCTGAGCGGGATCTTCTCCTCGACCTCGATGGCATGCTTCATTGTTCTCTCAACATCCTCTATCAACTGCTGGAAAGCCTCAGGGACCTTAAAACAATGAAAGAAATAGTCAACATTAAAAAACAGAAGAGTTGAAAGAATGAATTTAATCTAATGCTATGGTCACAAATACCTTTACGAACACCATACAAATCATTTCATACCATTGTTGCTATGTATAAAAATAGTTTGTACTGTGTTCGTAACGGTATTTGTGACTGAAGCATAAGACAGCTATAAAATTGTTCTGTTATATTTAGGAAGAATAACATCAACAGAGTTAACATTGCGAATAGTAAATTCCATCACATTCAGAATAATTACAATTAACAGTTGCATGAATGTGCATGACTTTGTTTCTGTAGTCCCAGTAATGCATTTATGTGTGTAGTGCACAGGACTTATCAACAAAATTTGATTCAATGAAATATCTGTCTTAATCTTGTCATCTTTTACAAGAACTTGGTTTTAATTACCATTCGGAAGCGGCAAGGCAGGTCACTTCTAAATACACCAGATTCCAGCGCCTCAACGTGACCTCCGACGTAAGTCTCCGTCTCCAAGACATGGCCATCCCTGGTCAGCTTATTGAAGACTGCCTCTTGTTTGTTTGGGAAGATGATGTTGGCATGGAAGGCCTGGACCATCAGTAAAGCCTCGCAAAGAGTTCCAGATCCCTTTCGCAAGACCTAAAACAACAAGGACTGGGGTTCAAATCTCACCATCATCACCATCATGCCCATCAAAATCATCATCATCATCACCATCATCATTATCATTATGCCCATCAAAATCATCATCATCATCATCCTCATCATCACCATCATCATCATCAAAATCATCATCATCATCACCATCATCACCACCACCATCATCACCATCATCATCATCACCATCATCATCATCACCATCATCATCATCACCATCATTATCATCACCACCATCATCACCATCATCATCATCACCATCATCATCACCACCATCATCATCATCATCATCATCATCACCATCATCATCACCACCATCATCATCATCATCATCATCATCATCATCATCATCATCATCATCATCATCATCATCATCATCATCATCATCATCATCACCATCATCATCATCATCATCACCATCATCATCATCATCATCATCACTATCATCACCATCATCTCTGTCAATACCTCATCAGGTTCCATAGGAATGATGGTGCACAGTGCGAAGATAAAAGGATGCACATATTTCATGTACAGATAGTACGTCGCCACAGCATCCGAGACGGAGTAGTTGGCAAGGGTCTGTGGTTGCTCACTGGCCATGCGGCACATCTCCTCCGGGTCCATCTCAATAGGGTCGTATCGAAGCTTGGCCTTGGATGCTGCCTTTAGATTCTGAGAGCCAACGGGAAGGTAGCTGTCACGCTTGACCCATCTAAAATTAAGTGACAAAAAACTTCTTTAATTTAGGTACTTACAACCATGATACTCAAGAATTCACAATCATTTCATGAGAAAGTCTAACATCAATTTCCATCAACTCACCATACCATTGAAGTTCTAGATTTATGATCTAGTATGTTTATGTAAACCTCACTTTGTGAAATCAATTTCAGCTAACCGGCCCAATTTTTCTACATAGAATTCACTCCTTGATGCAAGAAACAGATCAGTAATCAAGTGCAACTTTGCTACAAATTGCAAGATGAATGATTGATTATGGAACTCCAATTAAAATAGATTTGCAATTATCTAAAGTTTCCTACAATACCCTAATGAATACAGCAACAATGTTCACCCATTGCGTACACAGAGCATCCAACCTTAATTGTGAAAAAATCCCATTCTTTATTTCTTTTTATCCTATTTTCCAGAGTAAAATCTTTATTTTCTTTAAATTTTGGAGAACATACCAAAAATCATAAATCTCACAAGTTAAAAAAATCCTACTTCTAGGGGAACAATCATATTGAGTGTCGCTTTCCCCTTAAAAATCATACTAAATAGTACAAAACTCCTCATCCTTACAAGTTTCAAAAATTCTATTTCTAGGGAAAAAAATCCTTATTGAGTGTTACTTTTCTGTTAAAGATCCTACTAATAGGTTAAAATCCTACGAATTGGCAGCTCTTTGTACCCCTGTCAAGATGCTTGAGTGATGACCTACCTATAAGCATCCATATGTATCACACTTCTGCACTTGTATTCACCAGCTGCATCCTTCTGAAATCCAATCTCTCTATACATATCAATACCATGGTGTTTATATCTGGTCTCGATGAAAGGCCTATTGACAAACAAAAAAGAGACATAACACCAATCGATCTGTATTTGTACAATTGGCTCAATAAAAAGTCTAGAGGCACAAAATAAAAACATAAGACAAATCTAGCTGTTTGAATCAGGTCTTGATGAAAGGCCTATAGACACAAAATAAAGAACATTTGAACAGTCGATCGGTATTCAGATTGTCTCAATAAAATGCCTAGACGCAGAAAAGCACTCTGTACATGTCAATGATATTTCCATCTTGTCTGAATGAAGGACCTATGGACACATAATACAAAACATTACACCAATCCACAAATAAATACCAGTACCTTTGACATTTTACCTCAGACCCCACAATCATATCGGATCATTGCCACTCCCACATGCATATATGAGCCAAGTTTGATACTGAACCCTCAAACTGTTCCTTGGTTATCAAGAGATCAAGAATGGGAACAGACAGAAAAATGGACAGACGGACGGCCTAAAAACATAATTCTTCCGACAACCTACGGTGAACAGAGGTATGGAAAAAGCCATGGAAATAACAACTCGTGTATATTCTGAACAAGTAAAACATTGTAAAGGAATCCGTACACTGTTATACGTACCAATCAAAATTGTCTCCATTGTATGTGACAATGATGTTGGGTTTGATCTCGACGACGTGATCGATGAATTTCTGAAGGCAGGCCATCTCGTTCTCCTCGTTAAAAACGATGAAGGGTCCTTCGAACTCAGGCTTTGGGGTGTATTCAAAGTCTTCTACATCTTCTGAGATGATCTCACGATTAGTGATTAGATAACCCTTTTAGAAAATTGATGTAAAGAAGAGAGATTACAAAAATAGGCAGGATACTGTGTTAGAATGTGCTAGAGAAGCTCTTTTCTCTGTTTATTTTTAATTCTTTTTATTATTTCATTGGATTTATTTTTTAGTAAAAAGATATTAATTTGGGATGGGTTGTCAGGCAGGTTCAAGGTAGCTAATCGGTAGCTAATCAAAGTCTTCTACATCTTCTGAGATGATCTCACGATTAGTGATTAGATAACCCTTTTAGAAAATTGATGTAAAGAAGAGAGATTACAAAAATAGGCAGGATATATTCAAATGTAGTCACAAAGGCTGTGTTTATAGAATGTGTCTAGAGAAGCTTTTTTCTGTTTATACTCAATTCTTTTTATTATTTCATTGGATTGATTTTTGAGTAAAAAGATATTAATTTGGGATGGGTTGTAAGGCAGGTTCATGGTAGCTAATCAGTGACACATTTGCTCCAGTGATGATTGCTCCGGGCCTTATTTTGTCTCTAAGATATAGGGTTACAGTTAGGGTTGCAATATAGTTTTATATTAGGTTTAGGGTAGGGTATAGTGTTAAATCCAGGGTTGAAGTTGGTCATTCCACTCGTGTATGGAATTTGCAGAGGAGCAATTGTCGCCGGAGTGAATGTCACGAAACCGAAGTACCATGTATGTCTCAAATAATCTTCTTTCTTTTAAATAAGAGATTGTTTTAACTTCCTTTTAAGTTCCATCAACTTTGTAAAAAAAAGGATGTAATCCCATCGCTTCACGCAATTGCCATTTGTGTGACCTGCTATAGTGCTTAAAGACTAGATACCTGATATACATCACAAATATTACACAACACCTTTTCCTGTTAGATTTCATGCAATTGCGTTTTTCACAGCAAACTGTGAGTACGAAAATTCACATTAATCATGCGATTTCAATTATTGACATCATTCATGACTTTGTGCAGATAATGCCGAGTGCTCCCAATCAGCAAAAGAAAACAAATTGCAGCATGAAAAATCAATTCCTTTTCGTCCTTTGTGAAAATTAATTACAGGAAGGACAAGAACACACTAGATTAACTTCCAGATTGAAACAGACAATGCGTAATGGTGTAATACGGCTACATCTGCATCTGAAGTGCACCATCAGCCCGCTCACAGGAAATGACATTGTCTTGGATAAAATATTTGACGCCTGAAATTTGGGAGTAATATCGGTAGTAAAGATATATATCAATCATTTGTTTACATAGCGGGTAGCCAGAATTGTTATGATTAGATAATGATAATTTCTTGTAGCGATGATCACTAACCTGTCCATCTATCATGTATGAGATCATCATGACACTGTCGGTCTCTGCATCAGGGAACTTGAGAGGAAGCTTGGTGGTTTCAATATCAAAGGCAAGTACTACTGGGTCCTGAGGAGATTAAACACAGGTAAAGATATCAGAAAGGGATTCTTACAGCTACACATAAAGCTTAACTTGAACACAAACCTGGGTTAAGGACGTTCCACAGTTAAAGTGAAATCCATGTCATTTTCACCAAACTTTGCACATAGATACTTTAGAACCTGAATATTCGAAATATGCAAAAATTAACATAGGTCCATGTGCTTTATTTTTTGCTATAGAGCTTCAAAGTTCACCTAAATGGATGTTCTTAAGAATTGCGCATTCAAAAGAATTTGGCATTTTTAGACCTCGCAATATCACTACAATGAGTTTAAACCTATAATACTCAGTCAAGATACATGAAAAAGTCATCAAAAGTCATCAAATTTTGCAAGAGAGTTAATCATTGTATTGTTAGAATGGAGAATCTATTTATAGTGCTATTTGTTTGCAATTTTAAGTCTAACAGCACTGTCAGTTCTTAAAAATGGCGTAAGAGATAACAAAAACCAAATCTCAAAAATGTGAAATTACAATAACAAACTACAAAAGTACAAAAAATGTTGCACTTTATTCAAAATCCATGTCATATTCACCAAAATTTGCAAAGTTGTAGAGGAAGGTATACATAAGAGGTGCAAACATTAAAAAATAGGGGTTCATGTGCTTGTTTTCAAACTATCAGTATTTTTATTAGAGCAAATGTGCTTTCTAAAACACCAAAAATGCGCCAAATGCTTTGTATCTATGTGAAGACAAAAAACAAAGCCACTCTACCATTTATTCAAACTCGGGGTCATATTCGTGATTCTTGGCAGCATTACAGAGTTAAGTATTTCAAAATTGTAGACATATTTTATAAATGGTCCATGGAATAATTCAATTTTTTTAGCTTCATAAAATAACGCATCGGATCTGTAGTTAGCATGCAGATGATGAGAAAAATCAGCTCATAACCACAGCTAATTAATCGCCTGTTCATCCATTGTGACGTCAGCGCGCAGAGTGTAAAATATGCGCAGATCATAATGCGCACAAACATAACTGTGGAACGTCCTTAAGTTGCTTAAAGTTACTATTACATGTATGGTAACTTTGCCATCCAATGGTTACTATGGTAATGATGATCAACAGCCAATCAGAATAAAGGATTCCATCCAAGTTACCATTGCATGGTAAAGTTACCATAATGGTAAATTTGAAGCAACGGGACCCTAGACTTTGAAGATTTTTCACTAGAGGGCAGTGTTTGGAATGAAGTACATGTGGTAAAGAACGGAATATTTACCGGTCTTTCTAACAAATCATCTCTCTGTTTGATGATAGGTGCCATAGATCCTCGTCCCTGCACTGAATACCAATGACCCTGTATAGGACACAGAGAGAAATAAAGACAGAAAGAGAGAGAGAGAGAGGGGAATATGAGAAAAGATAACACAAACAATAAGACAGACACAGAGAGAGGAGGGGGAGAGAGAGAGAGTATGAAAACAAAAAAACAAAGAGAGACACAGACAGAGAGGGAGAGAGTATATCAGAAAGATAAGTCTTAGATTTCAGATTTAACCATAACACATAGAAACATGTATCATTGTGGGAAGACAATAATATAACTAAAAAATACAAAAGAATTAGTGAGTGGGTGACGTCATCAGTCCTCTCATTTACATACCAACCAGGATGTGCATATAACTGTTTATGCAATTAAGCGAAACATTCAGATGTCATAACTTTCTTACCTTAGATCCGATTATGATGAAATTTTCTGTGTTTATGCTTGTTTGATTTTTCTCTTTTTATTCAAATCAACTTTTGTGGGGTGGACTTGCTTTTTAACAAGGTTTGTATTAAAATGTTTTCTTGGGAACTTTCATTCAGAACACTTTGTGGATTGAACACTTACCACATGTATCTTCTTATCAATAGCTACTCTAACATGGTAAGGGACATCATATTCTCTGATATCAAGTATATTATCCATCTGATCGTTGATCTTCTTGCCTCCTTTGCTGCCAACAGTACTACCATTCCCAGTTAGATGGCTAACCATAAAAAGAGAATAAATGAGAAATTATTCTATAGTCATCCTCACTAACTGTGAATAAGTCTTCAAATACTATTCCTCTTATTCCCTTTATCATTACTATTACAATAAAGGACAAGATCTCCCTGCAAATGGGTGGGCTATTTTTGGTCACTTCAAGTTGACAACTGAAGAGTCGATATGAATCCGAAACTTCTAAAATTACGAGAAGCTGAAAATCTTAAAATTTTGCTTACATTATATATTCTTTCCCAGGCTTTAATAGAGTAGAATTTATTCTGGTAACTATGTTTCCCTGACAGTAATGAAATACACTCATAGTACCTGTACTGTTAAAGATTTGTCTCACAATTGGCTATCCATAGTTAAACAATACTAAACCTGGGCCCCGTTGCATAAAAGTTATTATAGAATGGATGAGAAAATCCCTGCAATCTGATTGGTTGAGAGCTATGCAACAATTTTTACTGGGCTGCATGAACGATATCCCGATAATCAAAACGATATCCACTGTAAACAAGCTATCGCCCGAAAAGGTCATTGTGATGTCATCGCGCATGTACTGTTACGCTTGTTTACGTCAAAATTTTGAATTTTCGATCAAGGCAGAATGAATCAAATAAAGGATGCAAAATGATCTGTAAGTACAAATACGGTACCATAATTGTCATAGGGATTAAAACTGCCCGCATACTCGTTAGTTGAGAAGTCCAGACATACGATCTAACGTTAGATCTACTGCCCTGGGCTGGCTGTGCACAGCCAAATCTCCACTGCAGGCCCAGGCAGCCGTAGGCGCTGCCCCCGGCCCGGCCCGGGCATACACACACAGCTATTGGAGGTCTTAGGCTGCCTCATAGATCTAGTCAATGCAAAGCTGTATCTGGCATTTTGGGTATAATAATGCCTTTGTGCCAACATATTATCAAGTTAGGCATACATATTTACGTTGTCCACGGTTATCAAAGGGTCTGCCTACCTTTTGGAATTTTCATGCATCCGGTAAATAAATCATGCATCCGGTAAAAAAAAAATCATGCGTCCGGTAAATTGAATTTACCGGACGCATGAAATTATCATGCATCCGGTATATCATTAATTTTTGTGGTTTATTCAATAAATTTTTTCCATTCTATAAACCAGATGATGCATGGGTTTCTTTCGTGGGTCAGTGGAACTGTGTGCACGCGGTAACTTTGGCATTCTGGTCTAAACCATGCCAAAGTTACCTTGTGCGCACAGTTCCTACTGACCCACTCTAACCCATGCATTATGTGTATACTATTACTTTCCCATCCAGCAGTATCTTTCACGGAATCCTTGGTTCTGATTGGCTGTTGAGCATTGTTACCATTGAATTGTAAAGATACCATAATAATAACTTTTATTACAACAGTACCCAGGGGGTCATTTGGAGAAAACTTAAGATTATGGTAACTTGATCATTATGCTACCTTCTACGGCAACATGGTTCAAAAGTCACTAAAAATCAGGTTGCCTATGTTTGGTACCATAGTGGCCAAAGTAACATCATTTAAAGTATAGGGTCAAGAGATTAAACCTGAGTTTAAACCTGAGTGCTAAAACCTGTGTTCAGAATAAGGTCCAATGGTTGAAGAAATAGGCAAATACCTGGTTAGAAGGGCAGTATATGCAGAGGAAGATTTCTCATGCTCTCGATTCTTGCGAACCCTCGGCATGATCTCTCGTCGCACCTTCATTAGATCCTGTGTCGAGTGGAAGCTTAGCTTCAGGCAACATCTCTTCAGACCCACCAAGTGATTTGGCTGTTGGTGAATAATGGGGGGATACAGTCCCAATCTTAGAAAAGCAACATCAACACTCATAATTTCGACATATCTGCCATTGTGGGCAGCCAAGAAATAGGAAGAAATTACAAAGAACTTTCCAGGAGGAGGAACATTCTTAAGATTCCTTTTCATCACTACAAATAGCAATGCACAGGTTATTAAATGAAAATTAATTTTGCTCTAAAAAAAAGGAATATTCCTATTTAATAGGAACAGTTGGCAGCTATGTTTCAAAGACAGAATACAGATACAATTACCAGTGTTTAGCACTTGGTATATTTGATAATGGATGGTGAACATAAAAATAAGATGATCCTTGGAATGTTATTGATAAACATCACTTTTGATTGATTTATTTTCACTTTTTGAATTTGAAGATACCATATTCTCTTTGAAAATACAATATTTTTTTCAGATTTTTGCACTTTAAAAAAAAATTATGAATGATTAAGGGTGATGAGATAGGAATAAAGGGCAAACTGTGAAAATGCATTCAAACGGCTTTGTATGTTTTGATTGTCATACTCGCTTGTCGGCATACTAGAATTCAATCCCATTTGTAGAAACTGGTTCTGATGAACACATACCAAGTCAAGGTCTTCCTTGTAGACTGTTTCCACTGAAGCAAGCGTTCCAGCATGTCTCCGAGTCAGGTATGCGGATACCTCCCTCTCACATTCCTTCTTGGTGACGATGTAGAAGTAAGGTTTAAACGGGAGGGAAACCTGAAATAAAATAAAGAGATTTTTTTTAATATAAGCTAGAAATTAATTCAGTTATCTTTCCAAAACACAAAATAATTCAAGATCATTTTTGTCATAAAAAAATTGGTGTGAGATGGACAGGAGGGGGATTCACTGTCAAAGGCACTTCAAGGACAAGTCCACCTGAACAAAAAGTTGATTTGAATAAAAAGAGAAAAATCCAACAAGCATCAAAATTGGAAGTAAAATAAGAAAGTTATGACATTTTAAAGTTTCACTTAATTTCATAAAACCGTTACATGCATATCCTGGCTAGTATGCAAATGAGGGGACTGATGACGTCATTCACTCACTATTTCTTTTGTATTTTATTATATGAAATATGAATTTTTTTAATTTTCTCCTCATTGACAAGGGAAACAACAATTAATTCTTCCCTGAACATGTGGGATTAGCATTGTTTAATACTATATGGTTCAGTTAACTTGGTCCTTATTGTCAAATCTAAAAAATGAAATATTGTATAATTCAAACAATAAAAAACAAAAGAAATAGTGAGGGATATCATCGACCGTCTAATCTGCACATTAATGAGTTGTGTATATCATTGTTTTGTGAATAATAAGCGTGACTTTAAAATGTCATAAATTTCGTATTTTACATCCGATTTTAATGAAATTTTCAGCAATATGCAAGTTTCATTTAATCAAATCAACGTTTTTCTGGGGTAGACTTGACCTTTAAAGGAATTTTAGTCCAAGATCTATGATAAGGATATTATTAGTATATATATATTTATATATATATATATATCACCTACAATGTAAGTCAAGAAATAAGGATTACATGTATGAGAAAAATATTTACAGAGACTTCCCTGGTGACTTATTGTTGGTTTGGGTTGCAGGTCACATTTTTTGTTGTAATAATTAATAATAATATAGTGATTTGTATAGTGCAGAAACTATGTGCATATATTTTTAATAATAACAATACACAAGTACCCTTGGCCTTTAATAAAATGTTGAAATTTAAGACCTGAGCAATTTCCAGAATTTTATTTTTACAGTGATCAAAATGTGCAACCATTAAAATCACACCAACTAAACGATTTCAGGGTACCTTGAAACGACTACCATCATCTTGTAGGAAGTAGTAGTCCACAGCACTGATTAACTTTTTACTCTCATCCAAAATGTCTGCCTGGTAGAAAGAAAGAAAAACAGGGGAAAAAACATTTGTAAGATGAACAGAACGTTTGCACATAAAATGGTGAATCAATGAAATTAAACACTCATGGTTTTGGAAGAGAGTTATACCAATAATCCAATGTAATTCAAATAAACTTAACTAAAAATACTTACATGTACCCATTGAGTTCTATCATACCTATAATAATTCATTCTAAAGGTTAACAAGAAATCACATTTATGTTGAAACTTTTTTTTGTTTAACACAACAGGTGAGGTTAAAATTTTATTTGTAATTTTAAAGACCAAAGAGATTTTACATAAATTGCACATAAACTTTACAACTTACAATATCACAATTAAAGCAAATAAAGTTCACCAATTTGAAATTAAAAGTTGATTTAATTCAAAGTCAAACATCCTCCCATATAACACCCCTATGCATCATGGAACATTCCAATTCAGAATTTGATTCATTAAACCCTCCAGATGGTAATCTGCATTTATCAGGAAGGAATCCCAAATTAAATCAATCAAATTATTGCTATTTTACATATTCAATGGAATTGCAATAATTTCTATAGTTAGTAATAACATCTGTTTTAACTGCTCACTTTTTATTCGATTGAGATTCATTTTCTAAATACTTTTTTTAATTATTGTTAAGTTCTATCCCCTGATATAATGGATGTACCCAGATAAGCTTAATAATGAAGGCTTACTGGATGCATGTTGATGAGCCATCCCACCCTCTCAGCGGGTTCTTTGTAGCGATCAAATCCATACAATGAATCCAATTCGTCATTGATTGTCGCCCTCTGTAGTCTGGCCTCGGATGAATCCTCCAATCTTCTGCTCGAACAAAACAAAAAAAATAGGTCTAAGCAAGTGACCAATGGGCAAGACCTCCGGGTATTAAAATCAACTAAGAATCAAGCAAAAAATGTGAGGTCAAAAGAGAGGTCTGACCATCCACTCACCCTTCATGTTCCTCAACTGGGCGATTCCATGCTTGAAAAATCAGCCATTTATACAACATTTTTCAAACTGCTGTCCAAACAAACGAAGAACTTCAATTTGCTTTGTGGTAATATTAAAGTACTACTGGGTAGACATGCAAAAAACTGACAACCAACAAAAATAAGTTGTCCGTAGGTGAATTAGAGCTTAAAATGTTGCGTGTCGTACGGGACATCTCTGTGTCCAGTACGACACACATAATTTTCACCTATAATTTACCCATAATCAAGTTTTTTGTGTTGGTTATTAGTTTTTCACGTGACTACCCACTATAGCTTTATCACTAAAAAAAAAAAATTATTGCTCAAGCATTCGGCTACAAAACTAGAAGTTGTTGTCAAAATGTCCCGTACGACACGTATGGAATCGCCCAACTCAGCTCAGGTGATGTTTGAAAAAAAACAACGGTTTGCATCTCATGTAAAAACTTATAATGAAATACGCCATCTTTTGACAACGAAAAAGAACAGTAGGGCCTATGCTGAGAGGAAAAAAATGCTGAGGGCCTAGAATGCAACCAGCAATACAAGCTTCCGATGTAAACAAGCGAGCGTATGAATAATATTGCGCGGCCTCTCGCAGCTCTCTACACAGTGTCTACAATAATTATTTGTACACTGTACATTAAAAAACACTGAAAAATAAGTGGACTGTGATTTGTAACCTTGCTTTCATAAACTCTAATGAATAATATATCAAATGAAAGAGAGAAGTGTAGTCTTTGTTTTCCATCTAGTTGCAGATTGTTATCGATCAATATTTTCATATTTTTTGTGATCATTGAAGCATAACTCATAATGCTTCAATGATCATGATTTATTTCTTATTTTTCTGAGAGATGAGATGAGATGCTTTCATTTCATATTTTATTTATTTTGACAGAAAATGAAATATAAAAAATGAATCTAATTACACCCCTGTACAAAAGTCAATGGGGAAACAGCAGTCAGGTATCAATTTGTATAAAATGGTTTATGAAATCTGTAATACCAATTGAAATAATAAGAACTGTATATCAAATGAAAGCATATTATCTCATCTCTAGGAAAAAAAAAGAGGAAAAGTCATGATCAATGAAGCGTTGCGCACTACGCTTCAATAATCACAGCAGGACCTGAAAATATGCATTGTTGCATATAACAGTTCATGTTATACCGAGGTTTTTTTACCTGACTGCCTAAGAAAGCATGAATGCCTGTGAGCAAGCAACCAGGGGACCAACGGCTTAAGGTCCTCTCCGAGGGACCTGGTATGGTAATGAGGATAAATGCCTTTACCAAAGGGCACTAGCGCACCACTTGGGAATCGAACCCGGGTAACCGGAATCCGAAACCCCCGCTCTACCGACTGAGCTATCGCGCCTCCCTAATCATTCATGCATGACTGATCACTATTTGGAAGTAGTTGCAATAGCCAATACAAAAGTCATACTTTCTTTTCCATTTTTATTTTCATTTTGACAAAAAATGAAATATATCTAGTCTATATCATTATTATACAGTGCGTCCCAAAAAAAAACTATACACTTTTGAAATGGCTGCCAAATAAAAAATATAGCACTTTGAGGGAAAACACTTACATATATGGAAGCCAATAAAGTCAACTTTCAAATGACACCAAAAAGTTGGAAAACTATTCCTGCTTGATCGAGCACTGCCCACTGAAACAAAGGGTATGAAAATTAGGGTCAGCAGAAATTAGCCTTCCAATTTCTTTCAGGTTTTGAGATGCGAGTCCCTTGGAACTTGCAAAGTTGAGGGTGTTTTGATAAATCAATGATCAAGCATTATCAATTTAGGTTTTTAGAGCAAATTTCAAGAATTATTAAATTGACATTTAATGCATGAGTGAACATGAAATACAAGTTTTCACTTTTTCAAGTGGATCTCAGCAATGTGTTCATGGAAGTCAGAATAGGGATAGGAATTAGGTGGGGGAAGTAGGTTGACGGGATATGGGTCAACAGAACACTTAACCCCCCCCCCCCCTCTCTCTCTCTCTACCCCTTTCACCCTTTCCTGAGAGACTAGCCTTTGCGAGGGTGAGCAGGAATAAGCCTTCCAGTTTTTTTAGAGGTGAGTCCTTCAGAACTTGCAAAGTTAAGGGTGTTATGCTAAATTAATGATGAATTGAGATCAGTTTTGGTTTCATATTAAAGCAAATTTCATGAGTTACTAAATTGAAATGTAATGCATGAGTAAACAGGAATTGTAATTTTAATGTAGCTTTTTTAGTTTATTATGTGGATCTTATCAAGTGTGCTTGTGAGAGTCAGAGTAATGTGATGGTACCTGTTACATGCAAGGGGGTGAGATAGGGTAAGACTGGGTTATAGGGGCATTCTTCTTTGTGTTCTCTTACAAATAACAAATCATGTACTCACCCCCGCCCTCCATCCCCTTTCTTTCTCCTGGATGGTATTCAAACTTAAATGACTTATGGTTGACGGGTCTTTCTTTTCCATTGAATGATTATTAAAAACTTGACTAATTATGATGATTTATGAAATAATTTATTGAAAAAGCTGAATGTTTGATTGATCATTTATTGAAAAGGGTGAATATTTGATTGATCGCACTGATTGAGTTGATTTACTAATAGATTATTGATTGAATGATAGGTAAAAGTTGATGACCTAATTTTCAGAATTTATTATCAAATTGACAGTCCGCTCTGCACTTAATACGTACATGTAATAGCAATCAACCTCAATCTCAAAAGGAGAGAGGAATGGACCTGCAGGAGGGAGGCTAAACGTTCTGTTGACCCTTTTCCCATCAGCTTACTTCACCCACTGAAGTCGTTTCTTACCCCTATTCTCCCGACTCCAATGAACACACTGCTGAGACCCACATAGTAAAGTTAAAATGCTGCACTAAAGATTGCAATTCATGCTCACTCATGCATGGAATTGCAATTTGATAATTCATGAAATTTGCTTTAACAATGCAAATTGATAATGACCATCAATTCATCAAAACACCCTCAAGTTTGCAAGTTCCAAGGGACTCACCTCTCAAAAACTGAAAGAAACCAAAAGGCTAATTCCTGCCCACCCTGATTTTCATACCCTTTGTTTAAGTGGGTAGTGCTCACTCAAGCATGAATATTTTTCCAACATTTTGGTGTCATTTGAAAGATGACTTTATTGGCTTTCCATATATATAATTCTTTCCCCCCAAAGTGATATACTTTTTATTTGGCAGCCATTTCAAAAGTGTATAGTTTTTTTTGGACGCACTGTATAAGAAAGACAAAGAAGAGGGAAAGTGTGGATTCATATTGTTTGGTAAGTTTTATGGAAAAAAGTGGTCATTAACAATGTATGATCTAGTGTCTAAATTCCGGTTATGAGGGTGTTGTTGTGCCTTGACCCTTGACCTTGTACATGTAACTTTCCTGCGCACTACGCCAGAGTCACTCAAGCCAGGGTTCATTACATGCCGCCGCGCACAAAAAAATCAAGCCATAGAAGTTGTGTGTTGTGGACGCCAGAAGTGGGATCGCAGCACGCGCGACCCAATACTTAGAAACCCACTGCCAAATGCGGTTCATGGTGCGAGGTACTCATTCAATGAACAAGGTTATGATATAACCTTGTTCTCAGTTATACATGTATCTCCATGTGTGGCAAAATAAGGATGGCAATGTTTGGCTCATTTTCTCTTTTTCTTTGGGACAAATGCTTGATTTTCTTACACGTGACAGTTTCCAATTCACCTATTCGTCGTAACTTGGCCCTTAAGTAAATTTGATGCTTTAAATTATTTTTTTCTTAATAAAAAATAGAGATAAAAAATGAAAATTTTCTTGCCATATTATTTTCCACCAATAGAGGGCGTACACAAAAATATGCCCAAAATTCAATTTTTTCGAGCGCTCTAGTGAGTACAAAAATTATTCCCAAGTTACTTATAAAAAATAAATTGCAACTGTATGGAAATTAGTAATTTTGGTCACAAAAATGATATTTTAATGATTTTTTAAAGTGTGTGCTCTGCACAGCATTGGCATGCCATGATGTAGTCCTCCTACTATCCTAGACCTATAGTCCTACCTGTAGATTCCCCACAGGCAGGGTGGTTGCAGTGAACAAGTGGGTGGTTGCAGTGAACAAGTGGTGCGAGGTTAGTATACTTCTAATACTAATCTCACAATACGTGTGACTGTGAGTGCGCCAGAGTTAGAACCTTGACCTTGAGTGGGTCTAGCCTACTGCCTAATTCTAACTTTTAAAATGTAAGTTTCTCACGTTAGATTAGATTAATGCAAAAGAGAAAAAATACAGGCTTAGAAAACTAAGTACAAAATGCAGCTTCACAATTATGGGTTCTTAAATCTCGACATGAATAATGTCATGATGAATCTCGATTCAATGACAATGAAATGATGAATGATCAATGAATGACAAACTATTTTTAAAATAGATAGTTAGGCCTATTCTAAATCTAAATTCTAATTAATCAATGACGTTTCTATCTAGTAGGCCTATCAGGTTTTTGTAGCACGTGGTGTAACATTACTCGTTAGACCTATGTTGCATTAATAGACAGGCTCGAGTCAAACAACGTCCATGAAGTCGATTGACGATGGTGCACTGCAGATGCAGCTGAATGCCTGCAAGCAGTAGGGTCCGCTCACTCACCTACCACCTCCCCCGGAACCATCGGCGTTCTCACTGCGGTCGGCCCTGTAGCGGCCGCTGTTCTGCAGAACCATTCCGAAATCTGAACAGACACTCAGTGATAATTATTTTAACTTTCTGCCTCTCATGTGAAGTTTTGTCCAAATTCAAAGCCTCCAAACGCATCAGTAATACTTCAAAATATGTGTCAGCCTGGTACATGTACGTATTCGACAGAACAATATCAAAGACAAAGTATTAAATTAGGCTTGTTCGTGTTATTCTCGATCAGTCGATGATCTAGGAAACTTCATGTTTGGCGCGGGCGCGAAAATTGTTAACTTCAAACTAAAGAGGGCGCGCAAAATGTGAGGTTCTTTATTTGAGCTGAGCTGAGGAGCCGAGATATCGATATCGGAGTCTGAGAGCGACTAAAAGTAAAACATCATGAAATTCTTAATATTTTCAGCCTTTTCCTTGTTGTTGGTGATGAAAGGTAAGTCGCTTGTCCTCGTTTACAAGAGTGTGTGCTATTTATTGTACCATTAAGTGTGTTTAAGCAGTGATGTTTCTTTTTGGTATACCCGGAAATCGGCTCAGCTCAGTGAGGACTGACGACGGGAGCTCCGACGTCGCAGTCCCGGTACCTCCGGCGCCGGTGTGGTAGAAAATTTGGACCGGAGCCCGCCAGTCCAAAACGGCTAGTAAGTAGGCCTATATTTGGGCTGTCAGTACCAGGCCAAACGGCTAGCCGATCGGGGCTGCCAGATCCAAAAGACTGGTTGAAATTTTTGCCGATACGAACGGAAAGCCGCTGTTTGGTTCCGTATTCGTCAGAAGGTTCGAATGTAGTAGGCCTAGGCCTAGGCCTAATATATAATAATATCTGCTTTGGTGAAATGTTTCAATATAGGCCTAGGCCCTATATAATTATAGGTATGTGACAAAAAAAATGAAAATCATCAAATATGAATAAATTTGGTATCATTTGAAAGCTCTTAAAAAGACCTTTCAAATGATACCAAGAACTCTAATTTTTATCAAGAAATTATAAAGTTATTCCAGTTTAAGTGAAGTCGCGCATATTCATCCAGGTTTACTTTGTGGTCATTGTCTTAATGTAAAGTCAATTCAGTGGAGTACAGAACCGATTTTTGTGACCATTTTGAACCCAAGTCTTCAACAGGCTCTAACTTTGTTTTTTAGCCCTATGAAGTAATTTAGGTATCAATGGAAAGGTGAAAGAAAACTCAATCGATGTGTAATCATTTCATCTTGTAATTTTTCTTATTATTATGTGTAAAATAATTTCTTCTAATTCTAATTAATTATGCAAATTACACAAAATCACAATTACTCGGTAACTCGCCCCTTTTTTTTGCCAAATAAAGGTGATCATGATACTTGATAGATAATTTATATAATTTAGTTGGCATCAAAACAGCATCATGTAGATAATTTCCTAAATAAATTTGTTTAAAGTATTGTTTTTGTAATTTCTAATGTATTTCCTTGTTTTTCTGATATAAATTACAAGCTCTTTTTCAACTTAGTATTGTAAATTTTGTATACATGTATGTACGGGGGTCCTTTTTTACGTATACAAATTATCCCTTTTGTACTTTGTATGACCAAATAAAAATACAAGTGTGCTTTTTTCTGATGTATTTGATTGTTTCACCAATTCCTTATGTATTCTATTGTTTCAACAATTTGTTATACATGTGTAATATGTAGCTTTTGATTTTAGAGACAATGGACATTTGATTACTTTTTTTAGGAGGGATGAGCAGCTGAGTGTAAAATATGTTATGTAGCATTATATGCAATTTATTTCAAGTATCAAGAAGTACAAAAATTAAGCTTTAATATATTCTATCAGTTTTTAATGTATTTCGTAGATTTGTATACACACATTGTATTGCAAAGGCCCTGTTTGAGCTCTCTTTTTTTAAAGAAAAATAAATGAATTCAAACTATTAGTTGAAGCCAAAAGAAAAGGAAAAGAGTGGTCTATTTCTTTCAAAACAAAACAAAAAACAACCAGGAAAAAAAGATAACAAAGCTCTAAACAACAAAACAGACATCAAAGCTCCAAACAAACATTAAAACAAGAGAAACAAAAGTGACACAAAAACTTGTACCAATCCCATCCCCATTTTCCAGTTTAAAACACAACCCCACCTGCACCCCTAATGAAAAAAAAAAGTATTTAAAAAAAGTAAAAAAATAAAATTAAAAAAAACATAAATACAGGACTTAGACCTATCTGGAAATGAAATATTATTTTCTCTGAGTTTTCATGTATTTTCTTACAAGAGTGAAAAAAAAAATTACAACAAAAAAATAAAGAACATATAGTTTGTGCATTTTAATGAAAAATCAACATATAAGATATTCTCCTTTCAAAAGCAAATCCAGTCTCCAAATAATGAAACTTGACCAAAAAAATTGAAAAAATAAACAATACAAAAATTTTAAAAAGAAACAAAAATAAAAGAAAACCTAAGGGGGAAATATGAACAGAAAAGAAACAAAAGAACAAAAAAAAAAAATGAAAATTTTAAAAATAGAAAAGAAAAGTGAAGAAAATAAAAAAGAAAAGAGAAAATAAAGAATATGAAAGAAGCTATTAAAAAAATAATCCTTTTTAAAAGAAGGGGAATGGGTCCTGCCTCGTAGTCCTGGGGAGCTGATTCACACACTCACTGATATTAAGCCTCAATCTGCCCAGCTTTCTTTTTCAAAATAAATTTGGAGTTGTGCCCCCCCCCCCCCCAATATCTTTGAATGTAGTTATATTAATCCAAAACACGAAAGAAAAGAGCAGTTAATTTGGTAAACAAACAATAAACCCCACTTCAGCAAGCAGCAAGATCAGCGCCCTAGCACAGCTGACAGCCACATACTAGCCCAGCGCAGCACCGTGAAAACTCACCAGGATGCCTATAATGCGCGCGCGGTCATGCAGCCAATTTTTGCTTGGCACATACATGTACAGTAAGTTTCGGAGCTAAAAAACATTGTTTCGGTAATCAAATCACTTAGATATTTCATATGCAGGTAATTAAATAAATATTCTACGTAGATATATAACGTTCAAAACTATACATACCTTCCTTTTTTTTAATTCAAGGCATCGAATTCGTCTCCAATCTTTTGATGGTCGACGTATCTCAGTCCTTGTTCATCGTACGGAAAAAAAATAAGCGATATCAAGCGGGATTCCCGATCTCTTGATCAATACCCCATTCATGATTTAAGGTCTAAAAATAGCACCGCTACAGCGATTTTAGCAGAGACATGCACTGTGCACTCGAACAAGAGGCGGAACGATAGTGCGGTGCAAGGAAATAACCTGCGGAAGCGCGGATTGTCACGTACCTACAATATATATATAATATTGGTGTGATTTTTATTAATTTCATCACAATTATTTCTATAATTCAGTCTAAAATTAAAAATGTTGGTCTAGGTAGATCTAGATAAGAGGTATTTCAGCCTCGTACATGTATGTTACGGACGGTACCCTCGGTACACGATGCGATGTAGTATGTACGGGTACCTTTTTTGCGCACGTGCAGCGCTGGACTGCCTGGACAGTTGACACGGTACCGTACTGTACCACGTCTCTTTTTTGGAGTAGAGTCTACTCTAACGGTAGTTTTTAAACATTTGTTTTTTAACTTTTTTATTGTAAACATGGACCGTGATTTTGTTATCCAATGCGAGGACATCTCGCATTACCTAAGGCAAACTTCAAATTGCGGGCGCGCTCATGCACACTCTTTTATTATTATTATTTCATCTCCCCCTTCATTTTCCTTCTCCCCCCCCCCCTTATTCCCTCTTCCTTTTTTCCTTTTCTCATATACTTTTCCCCATTTCTTGCGATCTCTTCTTCCTACGTTTTTTTCTCTCCCTTTTATTTTCATATATTTCCTCCTTTTTCGACTACCCGGGTCCCATGCCCCAACCCCCCCCCCAAAAAAAAAAATATGCGCATAGTGTGTGTCTCAATGAGGTGTCATTGAGAGTTCCCTGTGTTTCTGGCAGCCTTATTGTTGGACTTAGTTTTCTTGTATTGATACATTCATTTTGATTTCTACTTGATTACTTTGGGGGTTCGAAGAGCATGCAGCAGTGTTTACCCCACCATCACCCTAGTCGCCAATCCCATCCTATTTCTTGCTTGGTAATGAAGACCAAGACAAACCAGCCATATTGGTGGATATATTGAAGTTCACACCCTGAATAGCACAGGCGCACAAAGGGAGCACACAGTGTGAATAGGGCTTCATGGCTCCACCCAGCAGCCGTCCCCGGATGTTTAATTAATTGGAAGAGTGCTAAAAAATGCATACAACTTCCTAAATAACTTGAGATTCTCAAATCGGCAACTGTATCTGTTCTGTGGGTGTGGTTGACTTGGAGGAGCAAATTGGTTGAAAAGGACGACTGGAATATCACAATCTTGCTGTAGGGGGGATAATGGTGCATGAACAGCGTATAGGAACAAATCGCCTGGTCGGAACAAAGCGACTATGACGATCGCATCACACAACAAATGTCGGAACTAATCGGCGGGTAAAAGAGCCGCCGATTAGTACCTCCGGCCCCGATCGGCTGCCCGGTCCAAATCGCCTATGACACCGGCAGGTGATGAGCTCAGGGGCCTGTTTCATGAAATGGTCTTTGGTAGAGCCGCTGGAAGTACATGTATTACGTTACATCAAAAGAACGAGATATGGCTCAACTGTTTCACAAAGTCAAAGGCAAAGCCAATTTGGGCGATGCGAAGAATGGTCCTTTGAAAGACACCTCATCGACACCTCCAGACATGTCCTACGTACATGTAGGCATATCATATAATCATGATCTTCTTTGCACACCACCCGCCACTGTCGGCATTGAAAGAAAATGCGTTTAATGTACGGCAAGCCACAATATCATTATTACCTTTAAACTTTTTTTGGGGGGGGGTCATTCCTTTCGATTGCACTCTGATGCATTTTATCTGGGATGGCGCCAAGTTATTTCTTGTATGGGGGCTAGTTGTCATCAATTTCAGGTCGTCTTGCACGGCAACAAGACGACCTAAAGCGAATGCCATTTTAACTTCTCCGGGTTATCAAATAATTGTTTAATATGTTTTCTTTTATTTTCCCTCTTGTCTTTTCCCCACCCCTTTTTTATTTTTCAATCAAACTTGAAATATCGAAATGGGCGGCAATCTCTCTGACCCCTCATGTTTTCTCATTAGATAAACAACATGAAAACAATTTTTTTAGATAGAAATTATGTATGGTAAAAAACGTGTTTATAAAGTTCAGCAAAAAAAAAACATGATACAAAACTAAGATGTTACTAAAAATGCTATATAATTTTTTTTTATTCATTATAATTTTTTTTGTTGTTGCTGATATTGATTCTAATCAATGAAAAGTACTTGTTGTATTTGTGCTAACTTGAAATGATGAATGAAAGAAACAAAAATCTGCAGTAACAAAATACCTAATCTTGAATTGAAGATATAGATTAGGCCTAAAGCTTACCAATCCATCACAATCATTACAAATGAAGATAAGTTCATTGTACCTATAAAAGAAAAGATTATGAAAAGTCCATACGAAGAGGTGCATTTTAAATCGTAGGGTAGGTCCTATCGGCCCCTATGTCATGTTAACGCAAAAATGTAGTCTCGACTCCTTAACTTTAGAAATGTTGAACATATAATATATTTTTCATATTCTTAAAGCTTACATGACATACATGTATATTATATAAACTTCCATAAAGTTATCAACTTTAAATATGACCAACGTTTATGATCGTTGTCATTTTTAGCATTGTTTCTGTAAAAAGTATTTTTTCTATTTTGCTTTGATTTCACAATTTTTCTATGTTTAGTCCCAAAATGCAAAAAGTCCCTACCGTGGGAGGGGATACCCCCCTCCCACACCCCGCTCGCTAAAAGTACATGTATTTCTTTTTTTTCAAGAGTGAATATCACCCCTGCATATGGTGACCAGTTCCCAAAAGCACGGAACGGCTATTTTTATATTTGAACAGATGGCATTATCATGAAATAGGGAACCATCGTTCACTTTGTCTTCTCACAGAGTCACAGGCTCAGGCAGCAGCTAGCAGTAAGATTTCTAGTTCTCTATTGAGCACTTTAACAATAAGAGCGATTTATTGTTACAAATTGGCATTGTTCTTGTTGCTCACTTTGTACATGGTGACTACAGCAGAACTGCCAACCAGTACGTTTTAGCCGTATTTAGTACGTTTTTGCAACCAAAATATGGCAGTACGTTTTTTCTTTGAAAAATATGTTTGTTTTTTTTTTACTAAATCGTAATTTATTGAGAAAAATTATCTCTATATGTCTCTATTTCATAAAACGTGCACAAATATGGTTATTAGATCAATGTAATTTCAGGTAACTTGTTTTTTTTTTCAATCATTTTGTTCAAACCAGGGTGAAGATATACACATGTTTTAATGTTTTTTTTCATCTGCAAGAGCAGTGCGCATTTTAGCTTGCATACAGCTTGAGCGCCGCGATGAGCGAGTGCGCCAAGCATTTTATTATGAAATACACTTTTTGGGGGAAAAATACATTTTTTTTAATCACAGAATACAGTTTTTCATTCCCAGAGGTTGGCAGGTCTGCTACAGGACCTCAACATCTTCCTCAGCCCTTGTTTCTGCACTTTCTCAGATGTACATGTACGCCGTCTTCTTGCTCAGTGTACCCTCTTCTAGTTGCTATACCTTTTCCTCCTACCATTCGTCCTGCCATATATATTGGACGACATGATCACAGCCTTAAAAATGCTATCCCGAAAGCAACCACAGAAGCTTACAAGTTCCCCTTCTTGCCACATACTGTCAAAATTTGGAATCACCTACCAGGATCTGTTGACCAACCCAGCTGTATTTCGAGAGGCCGCACTGCCATTCATCCGTGTGATGTAGCCTCCTGGTGGGTCTCAATAGGCATATTTTATCCTTGTACAGTGCATACTTGCTTTTAATGTATTAAATTTCAAATTACTTCACCATGGCACCTCGCACTGATACTACAGAATGTTTTCATCCCGGGATAGCTTTGAAGCTGCTGAATGGGATTCTTCAACCTTACAGTCAACATGGAGTCCATTCACTTTACATTATTTTAGTGTGTTGGCTCAACCATTGCTTTGGCTCACCCTGTGTGTTGGCTAACCGATGAGTTGGCTCAGTTGGTAGATCGTCTCACAACCGGGAGGTCGGGAGTTCAACCCCCCCGGCCGCGTCAGACCAAAAGACGTAAATAGATGGGAGTTACTGCTTTCCCTGTTTGGCGTTCAACGATTTAACGGATAGAGCCCCGTGGATCTGGCGCTGCTTAGCGGCTGCCGGGCCCACGATCAATTGGGCAAAGCAAATTTTCAGAGTATTTCATTACATGTCTATTTGAACAATAAAATATGGATGGATACATTGGATTTAGAGAGTACGTGTTGACTGTTGTACGCATATCATTGAATGGTTCCAGGGCCTAACCTTGATTTGGTCTAACAGATTGTCATTCTCTAATTTGTGGAAAATAAAGATCATTAGCCTTAGGGCCTACCCCAAATTTAGATACACCTGGAATTCAGAAAGAGCCAAAGTCCCTATTTCAACTCAATATCAGCTTTGTAAAGTCAAATTTTTCCCTTGAAATTCAAAATCTGCGCCATAATTCAAGAAATGGTATTACTTAGATCAGATTTGAGACGCAGGGTTGCCAAAAAAAATGTACATTACTAACAATGAGGAAGTCTGTGGTTTCATTCCGGGCTTGCAAAGTTTGAAGATTTGGAAATGTAATGTCCCCCAAACTAGAGTGGTGACTGTCTCTTAAATAGGATACCAAAACTATAAATAATTACTGATCACCCGACGAATGGGTCTCTCCAATAATATTGTGTGTGCATCTCTTCTGCCAATCTTTCCTACCCCTCACCCCTCCAAAGTTTCTTTCCCTTTATTCCTTGACTTCTAAACGCTGGCTTCCTGTAAGACATGTGAGTTTGTTACAATTCCCAAATGTGCCCTTTTTTTACCCTATACACCCTTCACAGGAATTTATGAGACTCAAATTACTCACTCCGTCTAAGATGTAAGATTGCACAGAAAAGATTCACCAAAACTACCTCCAAATATTGGAATAGGTTGCCTCTGACTCTCAGGCAATCACCATATGTCTCTTCATGTCTAAAACAGGTGCTGTGGCTCGTGGATAAGTCTCTGGACTTTGAACCACAAGGTCAGGGGTTCAAATCCCACCACAACACTCACGTCCTTTGGCACTTCGTTTAACTACATTTGCAACTCCCCACCCAGGTGTAGAAATGGGTACCCGGAAGGAAGGGCTTCCTTTTTTAAATGCTCAAACGTCCGATCAGGATAACCGTGCTAAAGCTGGGGTAATAGAATGCAGTGCTTAGCAACATTTGTAGTGCCACGAAGATGTTGCATAATTAATTTCTGAAAATGATGCAGTAGAATAACTATGTATTTCTGTTGATTGCAGGAAATGCCCAGCAGCCTGAGCTTCAACCATTATTAAGTGAAACCACCCCAATCAACAATGGAGATGAAGTCATTCTAGATTGCAAAGTAACCAATGCCGGCAATGATGGCTTACTAGTCGAGTGGTACCACGACGGAATCGTTATCAGCTTTCAAAAATCCCTTCTTCGTGATGAAAATTCGGCCTACACACTGGAAGTCGGCCCAGATGAAGATGATTCTACGACGATTCACTGGATCATCCGTATTGCTAATGTAAATGTTCTACGCGATGAAGGAGAATGGACCTGCAAGTTTGAAGGTCCACCGGCCAAGGAAGTATCAACGACACTTCTACAAATTGGTAAGTTGCGGAGCTTTGTCAGTCTTGATCCTTTTACCTTTTTTTGTCATCTGTCTGTTCTGTTTTCATTCTCGTAATAGCCATATGACAGATCAATTTTAAACTTGGTCCAAGTATGCATATGAAAATGACAATGTTTGGATAATCGGAATCGGCACCACACTGGGAAGTCTATCACTGGGGAGGGGGTACTGTACATTTTTGTCTCACCTGCATAGCAGAGTGAGACTATAGGCGCCGCTTTTCCGACGGCGGCGGCGACGGCGGCGGCGGCGTCAACACCAAATCTTAACCTGAGGTTAAGTTTTTGAAATGACAGCATAACTTAGAAAGTATATGGCCCTAGTTCATGAAACTTGGCCATAAGGTTAATCAAGTATTACTAAACATCCTGCCTGAGTTTCATGTCACATGACCAAGGTCAAAGGTCATTTAGGGTCAATGAACTTAGACCATGTTGGGGGAATCAACATCAAAATCTTAACCTAAGGTTAAGTTTTTGAAATGTCATCATAACTTAGAAAATATATGGACCTAGTTCATGAAACTTATACATAAGGTTAATCAAGTATCACTGAACATCCTGCATGAGTTTCACGTCACATGACCAAGGTCAAAGGTCATTTAGGGTCAATGAACTTTGGCCGAATTGGGGGTATCTGTTGAATTACCATCATAACTTTGAAAGTTTATGGATCTGATTCATGAAACTTGGACATAATAGTAATCAAGTATTACTGAACATCCTGTGCAAGTTTCAGGTCACATGATCAAGGTCAAAGGTCATTTAGGGTCAATGAACTTTGGCCAAATTGGGGTATTTGTTGAATTACAGCCATAAATTTGAAAGTGTGTTGGTCTAGTTCATAAAACTTGGACATAATAGTAATCAAGTATCACTGAACATCCTGTGCGAGTTTCAGGTCACATGATCAAGGTCAAAGGTCATGTAAGGTCAAAGAACTTTGGCCACGTTGGGGGTATTTGTTGAATTGCCATCATATCTCTATAAGTGTATTGGTCTAGTTCATAAAACGTGGAAATAAGAGTAACCAAGTATCACTGAACATCTTGTGCGAGTTATAGTAGTTTTCAAAATCAGCACTGCTGCTATATTGAATCGCGTGATGCAGGTGAGACGGCCAGAGGCATTCCACTTGTTCTCTTTCTTACTACCCTATATATTCCAAAATGTGTAATTTTGCAAGCATCTTGGATAACGAGAAACTGCACTATTTCTTCAGAAATGAGACGCAGATTATAACATTTTATACAACCTTGTCTTGTATCCCCAGGACCTCCAAGAATTGACTATGTCACACCGAACCTAATGAACCCGCAGCCAAACAGCGATGTGCGCCTGGAGTGCAGGGCCTTTGGGAGTCCGCTGCCCAGTGTGACGTGGTCCAGGACATACCCGGCTGAGTACATCCTGATGAACGGAGCAAGGAAGGGTTTCGTCAGGAATGTTTTCAACAGTACCATTAGGCTTAACCCTCTTAGCAGTGACCACAGGGGAGAGTACATGTGCTCTGTGACCAATGGATTCGGGGAAACGCTGACCAGAAAGACCTATGTCCGACTGCCATGTGAGTATTAAAGCAATGGAATCAGGGGGCTATTGATAACATACCAAGGTTTTTTTTTTTTTTTTTACCTGACTGCTAAGACAGCACGAATGCCTGTGAGCAAGCAACCAGGGGACCAACGGCTTAAGGTCCTCTCCGAGGGACCTGGTAATGAGGATAAATGCCTTACCAAAGGGCACTCGCGCACCACTTGGGAATCGAACCCGGGTCACCGGAATCCGAAACCCCCGCTCTACCGACTGAGCTATCGCGCCTCCCTTATGATATGCATGACTGCCAACTCTTTCTTGTGCTGATATATATCCATATTATTAATTTAGCAATGTACTACACGTAACTTGATTCAGCCATGTGTAAAGTCGTGAATTAGTTGTGCATTAGTTTATGAACATAAGCTCTGCTTTTTCTAGCCCCGGTCACATTATTTACCATCGTATTTAAATTTATTGTATGTGTTTTTTTTTTTTTTTTTTTTTTTTTTTTTTTTTTTATATACATGGAGTAATTTCCTTTTCTTTCTTTTGTAATTGTGTGTATTGGTTTTTAATGTGAAATAAATGAAATGAAAAAAAAATGAAAAAAACAAAGCTCTTATTTCAATACGAGTCTCATTGCATTTATGAGCAATTTTAGCAAAATAAATTTGAGAAAAAAGAAATTTGAATAATTTTGGCATGAATGACTATCCAATTTTAGATTTTATCACATGTCCAATTTATAACTGAGATCTGAGTGGTTGGAGGCACAAAAGTCCCTCCCCCTCGGACTAGATATGATTATACATGAAGGAAAATTTTGTGTCCAACTTGGTGTCATCATCATTTCAGATGCCCCAGAGGTCAGGGCGACTATTCGGCACATCCGTGTAACTCAGAACTCTGAAGCAGTCCTTGCCTGTATCAGCCAGGCTTGGCCTTCTACAGGGAGAGAGAGTAATGTACTATGGACCTTGAACGGCACTGCATTGGAGTAAGTACCATTGTTCATGACAAATGATATGTAACATTTGAAATTGAATTGAATTGAATTGAAAAGGTTTATTGTTATTGCACCTTGCAGCCAAAATGCTGAATTGTGTTCAATTTATGGGTTTACATTCAAAGCAGTACAACTGGTTAAAAACATCAAACATGAAATAACAGTAATATATGTGTATTGTAACTTAATATAAAGAGTGAACATGCATACTTAAAGGGAAAGAAAAGAGTAAAAACTGAAAAGTGGTGGTGGTGGTGGTGGTGGTGGGATGCATTTTCTATTAAAGCATCCTGATTTAAAAAGAAAGATTAACAAGATTAAAGTAGCAGACAAAAAGCAAAAAGCATTTATATAGTATTCTTTTCACACAAAATGTAAGGTCATTTCGTCAAAAAGAAATTTTGACATGCAAAAAAAAAAGTTATCACTTTCAAAAGGGGGACACACTTGGGTAAAAACAGTATTTTTTCTATTACAATTTTTTTTTATGGCTCCCCCTGGATCCACCAGTGATAGTATTCACGGTTCCATTAGAGAAAGCTGTGGATGGAATGTACACATGCATACTTAGGATAGCCCTAAATGTGTCCTGGAATGATTTTGTACATATTGTCAATATATACAGTGGTTTGCCAAAAGTATCTATCGAATTTCAAGCGAGAAGGATGAGGTTGGCAGTTCATTGTGTCGACATGTTGAACTATCTACAAATCCCCTCATTCTCTGGGAGCCTAAACAAGGCACAGCAAGAAGAGAGAGAAGTTGGGCCACTTATATCAATGTTCTGAAGAAAGACTCAGGCCTTGATAGCATGCTAGATAGAGAGGTCTGGAAGTGCTTAGATGTTTATGGATCCCCAGATACATGTAGCATAGGCCAGCGCTTCTCAACATTTTTTTACTCAAGGACCACTTTGACTCTTAGATTATTTCAGAGGCCCACCTACCAACATTTTAAGAAAACATCAATTTTGATGAAAAAATGTGTTGTGGTATTTGAACACAAAGCTTTGAAGCAAATTCAAAGCATATAGTTTCAGAATTAATCTGCATTCGCAAATGTCCGGTAGATGGGCGACAATTAACTGCATACACAATATACATGCACATTAGGTTCACATCAAAGTTAGACTGAAACCATGTCCCCCCCCCCCCCTTTCCAAATAGTGTGCATGCTTTGCAACATGCATGGTACTTGAGCGAGCTTTAGTTTTATTTGACCCACGTAGACCGATTGGACATGATATGTACGGACAGGTCTGTGAAATATACTATTGTTTTTCTCCCTCTGGAGCTTCTCTCGGCCCACCTGAGAGAGCTTCGCGGCCCACAGGTTGAGAAGCGCTGGCATAGGATATGGCCATTATGTGCCCTTTGAACTCATTCATACAGAAGATACAAGCAGGGTTATATTGCACCACCTCAAGTATTGCTCACATTTGATCACTAGGCTTATAAATTATAAATTTGTTGGCTATTATTTTATGTTATTAGAAATAATTCTTGTTTTCTCTAAATCACAGCGCGCAAGGTGGTAATGTGAATGTGGATCGTCATCCAGATGGGTTCTACGATGAGCGTTACTATTCACGCTTGACGATTCGGAATGTTAACTACAACCACGTCGGAATGTACGAATGTATCTTCACTAATGAGCAGGGGGTGGGATCAGCCTTTGTGTCTCTTGGATGTGAGTGGAACATTTTAGATTATTTGTCTGTTTTTTTAAAGCTGAAATAGAGTTACATGTAGTTGCATCAAACAATGATATCATGCAAAACATGGGCGGAAATCTCTTTCCAAAGGTAGGGGGGACCAGGGGCAAATCAAGGATTTTTTCCCTCGGAAAATTTGACAAGCAAAAAAAAGGGGGGGAAAAGGCTATATCACCCAAAATGTAAGGTCGTTTCGTCCAAAATGATGTATTTGAATGATGTATTTTTTTCCATCATAAAATTACCACAAATAAATGGGGGGGGGGACATTTGATATTGTGTCCCCCCTTTCCAAATAGTAGGGGGAAACGTCCCCCCTTTGATTTCCGCCCATGATGCAAAAGTCTTAAATGCCAGTTGCTTGTGGTAACCATCCGAAAATCAGTTTGAACAGAATCAAATAAATGACCAATTGTCTGTGGCCTGTATATTCTTAACTTGGGTTTCATCTAAACTCTGGTCTGAAGTTGTGGCTTAACTATGGAGAGCCAATCGTGACACAAATCTCTAAACAGTACAGCATATCCATCACTCGGATCAGTCATAACTATCTTGGAATAGGAGCTGATTTTTTTTTTTTTTTTTTTTGTGGCCATTGTAGCATGACGATAGAGCACAGTGAATATAAGAAACATAAAATATTAACAAAATTTTGACATATTTGGCTTCCCATATCTTTACCATAGAGATAGACCATGGCCTAAGTTAAACTGGACTTCAGAATATGGGCCTGTATGTTTTTGATAGAAATTATTTGCCAAAAGATTCTTGTAGGAAATGTGTAATTTCGCTGAGAAATGACCAAAATAAGCATTCCAGTCAGGTGGTTTTTCTTATTCCAAGCAGTTTATTTGGTGATCTTTATTATAGTCAGATTCAGCGTCCTGGTGGGTGATTTATAAAGCTGTTTGTAAGATACAAATGACTTTACGCACGACTAGTGATCCTTTCTATGCTGTGTGGTATCCCTATGCAGAGCTGCCAAGTAGTACGATTTTTTCGTATTTAGTACGTTTTTGCAACCAAAATACGGCAGTACGTTTTTTCTTTAAAAAATATGTTTTTTGTATCTAAAAAAAAAAAATGTCTCTATTTCATAAAACGTACACAAATATGGTTATTAGATCAATGTAATTTCAGGTAACTTGTGATTTTTTCAATCATTTTGTAAAAACCAGGGTGAGATATACACAAGTTTCAATGTTTTTTTTTTTCATCTGCAAGAGCAGTGCACATTTTAGCTTGCATGCAGCTTGAGCGCCGTGATGGGCGAGTGCGCCAAGCATTTTATTATGAAATACACTTTTTTGGGGGAAAATACAAAATATTTATCTCACACGGTAAAAATACTGATTTTTTTCTCAAAATACTGATTTTGGGGGATAAGAATACTGAAAATGCAAAATACAACTTGGCAGCTCTGCCTATGTAATTGTTTTATGACCTAAGAACATGTTCCAGTCGTGCGTAAAGTCATGCGTTACTTTAATAACGCACAGCTTTATGAAACAGGTAGATTCCATGATTTCCTACAGTTAGTTTAAAAATCTTATTAATCCAGATCTTGATCATTAAATGATACATGTAGGGTGACTTCTGCTGCAACCACATATTCTACTTTATAAAGCCAAACTATACCTTTGGTGATTGTTCAATAATAATGCAGATATAGAAATCAAATTTCATCTGACTAGTATAATTTTTTAATCTTATAGCGAAACTATGACAACTCGAATATTGCAGTCCAGATTTTTTTGTTGTATATTCTTATTATTTTTTGCATCTTACATGTACTTGCACTGTAGGCATGTTAGCATTTTTTTTCTTGGTAGTCTGAATACGATTTTCAGACAGATGTTTCATTCTCTACTATGAGTGTTGTTGTTTTTAACCTTTTGAAAACTTTTCTCAAAGATTTAGTTAATATCAATGGGAATGCAAAGTTGATTATGAAATATGTCAGGTTTTTTTAAAATTTCTTTTGATCATTTGACTTCAGGGTTTGCTGTAATTACTATATCATGTATATTCATTCCTCCTTCTCTCTTCTTTTCCCCCCTTCTAGTGGAGCCAGAGATTGACCCAAGTAAGTATTTTTATTCTGTGTAAAGGGAAAAGGGGCCGAGTCAACTCAAAACTAGACTTTGTTAAAAAAATAAAGAAATAAAACACTCCTGGGCCCTGTTACAAATATGAAACAATAATTCTGATTGGTTCTTTGTCAGTATTTGGAATGAAATATCAATAAACAATAATTCTGATTGGTTCTTTGTCAGTATTTGGAATGAAATATCAATAAACAATAATTCTGATTGGTTCTTTGTTAGTATTTGGAATGAAATATCAATAAACAATAATTCTGATTGGTTCTTTGTCAGTATTTGGAATGAAATATCAATAAACAATAATTCTGATTGGTTCTTTGTCAGTATTTGGAATGAAATATCAATAAACAATAATTCTGATTGGTTCTTTGTCAGTATTTTGAATGAAATATCAATAAACAATAATTCTGATTGGTTCTTTGTCAGTATTTGGAATGAAATATCAATAAACAATGATTCTGATTGGTTCTTTGTCAGTATTTGGAATGAAATATCAATAAACAATGATTCTGATTGGTTCTTTGTCAGTATTTGGAATGAAATATCAATAAACAATGATTCTGATTGGTTCTTTGTCAGTATTTGGAATGAAATATCCATGCATCAATGAACCTTATTGGCAATTACATATTGATTGCAGAATTGTGTGTTATGGTGACCAAGTCATGTTGACCTTACTATTGAATATGGTATTCCAAATATTTCAACTCTTAAAGTGCTGATGTACATTTGTTAGACAAAAGGACTATGATTTATTAATTATCCATATGGTGGTTAAATCTTATTAGAATCTACACCATTTAAATAATCCAACAGTCAGTTTATGTTGTCATAGGATAATCTCTAAAAAAATGCAGATTCAATAAAAATAAAAACACCGCTTTGAATACATTTCACTTTTTGCTTTAATCATAGCTGCTCTGAAGTGCCTTGAGCATCTAATCAAGATTGAAAGTGCGCTATACAAGTCTCATGTATTATTATTATAGGGATTCCAGCCAGCTGAGATGAAATAGTATTTTTACAGGACCTATGCTATCATGCACAAGCAATCTTGCTTATGAATAAATATTGTCCATGTATCTAACCAGGCTGAATCTGCCACAAAATGATACATGATGAGAAATACATCTCACCAAATCATCTCTGTATTTTTTTTCATCTTTTTGTCACAGATTTTGGAGCTAAGAGTGAGCTGTAAAAACACCTTTAAAAATGAAATGGTCTTTCATTCATCTTTCCCATGTATCAGTACTGCTTCAGAAGGACAGGGCATTTGTAAGCCAGGCAATTTTTTTTTTTGGGGGGGGGGTTTGGCTACTTTTCACAACGTAATTCCTAAATCTCCAACATTGGATAAGCTTTAATATTGAGATGAATTGGGATTTAAAGCACTATTTTTTTAGTTTCCAGGGCTTTTTTTAGCATTGCTGGGGCTAAGTCACCCCCAACCCCTGTCTCTGTTGTAATCATACATGTAGTATTGTACAACGCTTACTTACCATGTTGTACGCGAGCAAATGGGGGACTGATATGTCAGATGTTCGTACCGTTGCACAAAAGACGTACCATCCAAAATGTAACGTTGCACGGCTTTAGGAGGTGACGTCACAATACGATTTAATTCATTCCGCTCAGTAAAAAAATGATGAAATACGTGTATAGCCTGCTGGCTAAATGCGCAGTGCTGCCCGAGGTCATTTGCGCTTGTGGGATTTTGCTTTTTGTTTTAATATTTTTGCTCCCTTTTCATAGATTACTGCAGGGAAAAACTTGTTTTTTTTAAATATTTTTGCTAAACTCCAAGGCATTTTAAAACACAAATAGCGGATATTCTTATTTGTGCAATGGCGCGATATTTCACATTCGGTGAAAGAAAGAAATACTCTATTCAACTGGGCTAACGCCTCGTTGAATAGAGATTCTGTCTTTCACCTCATGCAAAATCTTGCACCATCGCACTCATGCCTATTCGTTATTTGTTTATCCATCCACGATCCACCAGGGGGGCAGCTGTACTATAACCAAAGGATGAAATAAAAGTAAACAATGATGATAAGAAGGCTGAAGTCACAATTTTGTGTAATATAGGAATAATCATGGTAAGTGCTGCATTTAGGGCAATATAGTTGAGGGAAATATATGTATGTACATGTAGATACTGTCCCATATATTGTAAACTGGTTATATCCAGTGATATCATGGGGGGTATGTGTACAATTATATTTTTGTAGCTGAAATACATGTAAGATTTCTGAAACCAATTTTATATTGAAACATACGTACATGCATTATGTAAAAGTATTCAGGGTTATTTTAGGGAGTACTTGTAATCGTAAGGTATACTCATAACTGTAATTAAGAGTTATGTTCTCTCAATTTCTTTCATTTTATCATGTCATATGTAGAAATAATTGAGATATCAATACTCAGTACTTTTGCAATTTTCTCCATGCTTTGTAAAGGTGCATCTATTTATGTTTTGTTTGTTTGTTTTTATGCACACGATAAGTCTGTTTGCTGTTTATTGTTTGCTATTACAGTGGGGATATTACTTTTTTGTTTAATTCAAAATGAAATAGTATTGTACAATACTGTAATTTTATTTTGATCACTTTTAGCCTGGAGGGTTTTCAGAGGTTGTGTGACACATTGATTGTTTCTCGTTTTTTTTTTTTTTTATCATCTCATGTTGAAATAAGGAGTATTTTTCTGTTGTTTCTGCCCACCTCCCCTCTCTTTCAAGCTATTTCTTTCCCCCCCCCCCCCACACAAACACTCTTAGACACTTCTTGGCCCGAATTCACAAAGGTTGTTTTTTAAACCATCGGTTGAACCCATGGTTTATGTAGATTTCCTGTATAAATTATGCTTATTTACCGCGCATATAAAAAATGTGTAATGGTGATGTGCGCTTTTGTCACAGTGCGCCAAATTGATGCCCGTTGCCATGGTTAAGTACGCTATTTTATTCATTAGTCCACTGTTTTGAATTTCATTTTCATTGGGGGGGGGGGGCATGTTGTTGATTTCAGTTTGGTACTGGTTTAATCTGTTGAACAATTTTCCAAATTGCATTGCCATGGTAGCAGCATAGGGTGGGGTATTAATCACCTTCATTTATATTTCTAGTTGGTTATATAATCAATGTGTACACTTATATCTTAATGTATTAGAAAGGCTGCACTTTTGTATTCTTACTGTAATATACATGTATTGTATTCTAGTCAAAACATTGCCAAACTTGTAATTTGTATTCAATTTTGTGATATTTACATGAAATCAATCAATGTAATGTTTCATAAATACTTGATTTTTACATGGACTATTAGCTGGAATAATGAAGTTGATTCACGATAATTTAAATTTCTTTAATATTTCAGTATTCTGACTTTGTATTTATTAATGGAATGAAGCATTATTAAAATTACATTTAAATACAGCAGTACTTAATTTAGAGGATCTATTTATGGGGAAATAGTTCAAAATAAGTTAACTAGAAAAGAGCACTTAAGAAAGTCTGAAATCTTTTTTGATTGTATGTATGTGTTTTGAACGTCATGATAAGTCTGAAAAGAGTATGTCCCAAGTATTATGTGAATTTGCGGCAGAGGTTTTTCTGATTTCCCATTTGACCTATGATAGAATATCTTTGTACCTGTTCATGTAATCATTGACAGTCCTTGTATTGGTGTGATTTGGTGAAATTATTTCTGCCACTCTATATATTCCAGACAATGACCAACGAATGTAGAGGGTGAAGCACTAAAGAAAGTCTGAAATCTTTTTTGATTGTATGTATGTGTTTTGAACGTCATGATAAGTCTGAAAAGAGTATGTCCCAAGTATTATGCGAATTTGCAGCAGAGTTTTTTTTTTTTTTTTTTCCCAATTGATCTATAATGGAATATCTTTCAAGCACTTTCCAGTGTCACTACAATCGTTGGAAACATTGACTTTGCTGGTCGGATATGCTTACTCTGTACAACATGGGACACAAACGGACAAAATATATTGGACTTTATTGCTAAATGAATTCCTTATAGAAAGGTAGCGTAATGTTGTTTATTTTGCCAGAGTTTTTGTAATCATGTTAACAGTTTTACTCAACGCTAACAGTGGGATATAAACAAGAGGTATTGAATTGAATCTATGAGACAATGTATTATGAATATGTATAACTTGATTTATACCATTCTGTTTAATTGATTGTAGCATCTTATCTGTGTATATATCTGGTGAATCAAAATCGCTTTTTAATCTTGTCTATTTTTTGTAATCTATTTGAACCTGATTTTTCTATGGAAATATTTCGTACTGCAGATTGTATTCATGCGCGTGGTGGAATTATAAAGGGACGCATTTTACTAAGATTGAGAGTTGTCAATGTGTAATGTTCAAAGTTTTGTTCAGAGGATCACAATTTACTATTATGATGTTTGAAACAGGAAGGGAAGAAGAAAGAGAAGGATAAGAAAAAGAAAGGAAAGAGAGAGGGGGAAGGATGAAAGGAGAGAGAGAGAGAGAGAAGGAAAATGAGGGCCAGAGAGAGGACATGAAGGAAAGGAAGGAGAAAAATAAAAAGAGGGGAAATGGAGAGAGAGAGAACTTGAGAACAGAAAGGGAAAAAGGAAAGGAGAGGAGAAAAGAGGCAGCGACAAGTGGAGAAAATAGGATAGTGAAAAAGAAAGGAAATGGAGAATAGAGATAAATCAGAAAAGGAAATGATGAAAGGGAAAGGTAAAGAAAAGGAAGGGGGGAAGAGAGTGAAAAATAGAAGGAGAGGGAGAGGGGGAAATAAACAGAGGTAAAGAAAGGAGAGGGGTAGCGAAAGAAAAAGACAATGGAGACGGGAAGAAAGAGGCTGTCTATGAAGTAACAAGGGGGGGGGGCTATTGGGAAAATGAAGATGTCCGGGACCGAAAAGACCTAGTCATGGTCATGTCGCTGGTCGTTCACCCCATGAATAGGTGAACACAAAACATAAGTGAAGTATAAAAAAACGAGGAAATGGGAAAGGAAAAGCAGGGAAATAAATAGAGAAAGAAGTGACAGGAAGAACAGAAAAAAATAGAGGGTGAAACGAAAAAAAAATCTATAAGTTGTCCATTTTTTTCAACAAAACTGCGAATCGAGGCAGGGGCGGCGATCCTGGGGGCCGAGGTCACAGTGCCCCCCCCCCCCCCCCCCACTTTTTGAAGCGCTGAAAAAGTGCCTTTTACGCATGAAAATGCCCATTCACGAACGTCTACTGTACGTGTCCCTTTCACCTGAGGAGGATCCATTTTAGGTGTTAGCAAGTGCCATTTCCCGCATTAGTGCCAATTTTTATAAAAAATACCCCCTCACGAACGTGTCCTGTAGGCCTACCCATTTCACCTGAGAATTAAGGACCCGTTTAATGTTTTAGCAAGTGCCATTTCCTGTATCATTTTATTTTTATCAAAAATACCCCCTCACGAACGTGTTCTGAGCTCCTTTCTGAGAGGGCCCGTTTTATGTGTGAACAAGTGCTCACTTAATTGCCTTTGTAAGTGCCCTTTCTCGAATCAGTGCCCCCTTTTACCCAAGTAAAGTGCCCCTCGCGGATGTGTTCTGTACGTGCTCCTTTTATACCTGAGAAGGACTCGTTTTATGCCGTTAGCAATTGCCCCTTTGCCTTATTCTAGGTGCCCTTTCTCGTATCAGTACCCTTTTTACCCACCCAGAAGGAAAAACCAGTTCCCCTGGATCATTTAGACCAGTAGAATTTTAACTGGTAACTCTGGAAATTGGAACATCGGTTTACTGGTCTAACTGGTCATACTGGTCCAGTTAAAATTTTACTGGTCCAGTTAAAAATTAAACTGGTCTTGAAATTACTGGAATTTTATACTGGTCTTGTTTCTGGTGGTTGTTACTGGTCTCACTGGTCTTCATACTGATCTCCGATCAAGCTGGTCTTTACTGGTATTTTCTACTGGTCTGTCTGGTTTTCCAACTGGTCCTCGAACTGGTCAAACTGGTCCTCGTACTGGTCTTACTGGATCAATTTATTACATGCATTTGGTTTGTTATATACCATGGTCAATGAAATGTGATGAAAAAGATGGTTAGTAAATTAATCTTTCTGCTGTTGTTTTAAATGTGATATATGAAATTACACACGTCATTGTGAATTAGTTCACACACTCATTTGGAAAGTTTTTAAACAACAATGAGTGCCATTGCAAGGATATTCCATTCTAAATCCTTATTTTTCTGTTTAAAATAGGAAATATGCAAATGAGGTAAACCACGTGATCAGCATCATCAGAATTACTGGTATTACTGGTCTTGACCAGTTCAATTTCAAACAATGAATTACTTTAGACCAGTTGACTATATCAGAGGAATATATCTTGCTTTGATCTTAATCATAATTAAAGGAAATAATTATTTTAATGATAATGTTAATACTTGATAATTATGATAATTAATAATAATAATTACAATATCGATAACAATGATAACAGTAATAAGAATGATAACAATAATCATAATAATAATAATTATAATAATTATCAGAAGAATGATGATAACAATGATAACGAATCATAATAACTTTCTCTGAATTGCAAGATTCATTTTCCATAATTCGTCAAATGATCTGACTTGAAATAAAGTCATTATTTATTGGACCAGTAACACCAGTTTGATGAAAAACAATTTAACTGGTATTACTACTTTGCTTCAACTGGAATGCAATTGTTTGAACTGGTCTCCAGTTGATTTTTACTGGTGTAGATAAAATTCAACTGGTCCAGTAAAAATATACTGGAAACCAGTAAAAATCTACTGGAAACCATTTATTGGACCAGAAACACCAGTTTGATGAAAAACAATTTAACTGGTATTACTAATTGCTTCAACTGGAATGCAATTGTTGGAACTGGTCTCCAGTTGATTTTTACTGGTCCAGTTAAAAATCAACTGGCCCAGTAAAAATATACTGGAAACCAGTAAAATTCTACTGGAAACCAGTAAAAAAATTACTGGTCTTACTGGTTTTTCCTTCTGGGCATGAAAAGTACCCCACACGAACGTGTTTTGTACGTGCCTCGATCTTTCACCCGAGAAGGACCTGTTTTATGTGTTAGCAAGTGCCATTTCTCATATCAGTGCCAATTTTTATCAAAAAACGCCCCCTCACGAACGTCTTCTGCTCCCCTTTCACCTGAGAAAGACCCGTTATGATTATGCAGGGGGGTTACAGGGGTTCAACCTCCCCCCCCCCCTCAGATTTTTTGCTTGTCAAGTTTTTTGTTACAAAATAAGACCAAATTTTACAAAAAATTTTGTGAAACTTGTTTTTAATGCTTGTCAAATTTTCATTTAACTCGAACCCACCCCCCCCCCTTTTTTTTTAAATCCTGCGTACGCAAGCTCGCGCAAGCTACTGCATGCTTAATCAATGACTACATTCAATATACTGACAACTCCATGAAGTACCGTTGGTACCATTTAAGAAATTGAAGAAAAAAAAACAATTTATTGCTCTGCTGGCTGCTGCGACCGGATTCACACCACAAACATAATTACATTTTACCACAAAACATTTTTTCACTACAGACAGTAACATATTTGCTTTCATTAAGAAAAAATTTAAGTGGTCGTCACGCTAAATTTACGTTTTTTTTGTAAAATCTTTTTGCAACTCACTCGAGCGTTCCCCACCCACCCCCCCCCCCCAAAAAAAATGAAAATATTAAATGCATTCATTAATTTCCATTATTTTTTTCCAATATCATACTTTAAATGAAGATATAAATTAGGGTTCGACTTAACTAATGAAAATTCCTATAGGTACACTGGATTTGGGCAGAACAAAGGCTATAGAAGATAAACATTCAGATATATTATCTATCATGTCGCCTTTCGGAGGGAGCTTACCGCAGGTCTGTATTGGGACGGGGTCTATTTTAGACAGGGCGGCACCAGAAAGTTTTTGATAGGGCAGTAGGGGCCACGATATGACAAAACGTTGATGCCATAATGTTTTTTCAGTTGAATCCTACCGGAGTGGCGTTTTGGAGGGGCGTCGTCTGCCCCATTCGGACCACCTAGCCCATTCCCCCCCCCCATTTTTTTTTTTTTGGGGGGGGGGGTAATACTTGGACGTCTTATATTACCTCTTTCAATGGATTAGTTGATAGTAAATTTATTCCAACCAGGGTACATTTCAAAGGGTGCCCTCGGGCATCTCGATCCCGACTTAAGAACACTTTTCGGGTCCTAACACAAATCAATGGTCAAATTTTATTGGCTCCGAGGGGTAGAGTATGGTGTCACAGACTATTATAGCTTGAATCAACAGGCATGACAGGCGTACCAATCTATTTTTCTCTTACATGATGTGAAAGAAATAATCCCTTTCCCATTCCTCAACAGTTCCTTTTGAAATTGCCTCCTTTTCAAGTTTCATATCGTGCCTTTTAGAAGCAACAAAACACTTGATGAATTCTGGTCCGAGGGCATCTGTAATCGCAGCATCGATCAGCAAGGCTTCAATTGCTTCTTCCATGTTGTCTGGGAGCTTCTGTGTCCCGGGTGGAATATATTCATCCTCGTATGCATCCCCTGGTCCGTCAATGCCTTCTAGAAGTGGAAGTTTATTGATGACTCCATCTAATCCAGCTGCAATAGTTGCAGCCATGCTAATGTAAGGACTACAACCACTTGCTCCCATCCGGTTTTCGATGTATGTGCCACTTCCACCATTCGTTTTAACGCGAAAGGCGCAGGTTCTGTTATCCGGACCCCATGTGGCGTTCCAGGGTGCGAAGGAATAGCGTTTGAATCTCTTGAGGCAATTGGTCGTTGGTGCCATCAACACAGCTATTGCTCTGGCGTGAGCCATGAGTCCTGCCACCCAGTGTTGGCCAATCTCTGATAAACCAGTCGGGCTTCCAGCATCGTAGAGCATTGGCACCTTCCCAGCTACGTCCCAAAGGGAATGACAGTAGTGAGCCGAACAGCTATATCTTCCAGGAAAAGGCTTTGTCATAAATGATGCCACCAATCCTTGCTTCTGAGCAATCTCTTTGATACCAAGCTTGTAGGTGTGAGCAGTATCTGCCGCCTTGATCCCGAACTCAGGGCGGTAGGTGATTTCCAGCTGTCCCACATCAGCTTCAACCCCGTAGCACTCAATATCGACACCAGCCGGAGGCAGGTCATTGAGTATCTGCTGGAAGAATGGTTCGTAAGCTGCCATAGGAATAACCGCTGTGGAATTTGTATATCCGTGTAAGGGTTCCATGGTGCCTTCTTTGACTACAAAGAACTCGTGTTCGTGAGCCGACCAAAGCGACAGCCCGTGTTTCTCCAACCTTTCTAACTGCTTCCTGGCTACAACCCTTGGATAGACAGGTACCTTCTCGCCTTCATGGACACCTTCGATCAAGACCCTTGCTGTCTTCGTACACCAAGGCAATATCTGAAAGGTATCCAGATCTGGAAAGGCCAGACAATCAGCGTAGTGAATTTCCTCGCCATATCCACTATTCGGGGCGACACGCCCCCTTGGATCATAAGCCATGTAACCCATAGAGATGTTAATTCCTTTCGTCGCCATCTTCTCAAAATGCCTAGTTGGAATGGCTCTGCAGTGTGGGATCCCGTACATATCGGATTGCTCAAAACGCACTGAAGTGATGCCATTCTCCTGAAGACGCTTCTTGATAAGTTCCATGGTTTTGTCTTTTAAAGGCGGTCGGGAGATTCTGGATGAAAATTAAATCAAAGATATTATTATTTTCATTTGTGTGTTTTTCTTACATATTAATTCAATTAATTCATTCATTTTAAAATTGTCATAGATTTATTTATCCATCAATCTATCCATCAATCTATTCATCTAATTATGTATCTATCTATTTATCTATCTATCGTTACAGCTTGGACACCAAGTTCGTTTACACGTACAAGTGGTAGTTTTCACGACCAGTGGCCCGTTTCATAAAAGTTACAATTATGGTAACTTTGCCATGCAATGGTCACTCGCATGAAATCCTTGATTTTGATTGTCTGTTGATCATCGATACCATGGTAGTTACCATTGAATGGCAAAGTTAATAGTAAATTTTATGCAAAAGTACCCAGGCGATAGTCAAATGGGTGTCAAAATCATTACCAAAAAGTCGGGGGAGGGGGGGGGGGCTATGCCTTTTAGCAGCCTTCGTCCATGCATGCTGCCAGCATGGGAATAGTATATTCACCCTATCATGCCTATCATGAAAAATAAAGTATTTGAGAAAGTATATATGACATAGCACGTGTGTACGACACGAAAAGGTCAAAGCAATATGATTACTTATTAGGGTCTTTGTTTAAAATGTTCTTATTCATATACTACGAGCATCCCCCCCCCCTCGATTATCAAATCCTGTCACATGATTCTTAATGAAAACTTCGTTATTATGAATACTTACCTTGAAAACGAACGATTATGGCTACAGCCTCTTCAAGAGTTTAAAATTATGCTAATAACCTGACTGTCGCTGTTTTTAGGCAAGTTACCTCCTATTAGAGAAGTAGTTTTATGCAAACTCATTGCCCACTTGAGGTTATAAGAGTTGAATTCAGAGGCGGTGCTATTATGGGGCACAAAGGGCGAACAGTCCTTTGTATACTCAAGAGAGAGGGAGGGGGGCACCATGCATGCTCGTACATTGAGTTTTAAAATGGACTCTAAACAAATAATGATCATCCGATATCATAGTCATAATGCCTCAAATTTTATTTTTATGATAGGAATGAAAAGTATGTACCTGTATACTATTCTCTGCAAATTTTGTCAATTGTGAAAGCTTTTTTCGCTTTAGGTGCGTACATCGGCTGTCAGCGAAGATTAACCCCCTTTTCCCATCGCATTGTGATTAAAAAAAGTCATGTGCACACGGGAAATTGTAATTTTTATCATGAGACATCTCTCATGAAATATCGACTTCGTACTTTACTCTGTATCAATATTATTATGGGCAAATAACAGTGCAGTGTATTGCGAAAGGTGCTCTCTTTCTCCTTTTCTAGGGTCGAGAGCTCACAGGATCTAAGTCTACTTCTTAAAATTCTAATTTCTATCATTTTGTTCAGCAAGATACGCCTCACGGGCCCGTATATATAGCCAAGGTTTCTTACAAGGGTTCTGAATTATAAAAGAGTGGACCTTTTAAAGTTTCGGATTTAGCTTTTCCCAATAAGAGCGTACGTCGAACTTATTTTCATTCACATTTCCCCCCATCGGCAGCTACAACTTGATTTAAGTATTGTCGCGGGTACCTAGTCAGTTGTAGTCGATCTTTTATTTGCCAGCCAGATCAAAATGCCAAAAAGCAAAACCAAAGCGAAAAAAAAAACACTTCAAAGACAGGGAAATACCACAAGGCAGTCATATCTGTAATATGCATATTATTATTATCAATGATTATATAAATGTTATTGTAATCATATTAAGTATTTCAATGAATATGAAATCGATAATTTCTCTAAATTCAATATATAAATGATATTAAAATCCTTAGCATTAACATTATCTCATAATACGAGGGTGAAGCGCGAGCACAAATTGTTAATATACTGACCTGAAATAGCCAGGACCTGTTTAGGACTGTTTGTAGGGACTCATGAAGATCAAATGAAGCGAGCGCGAAACGTAAGCTGAAATTAAAATCGACATTCTATAAGCACTGTTTGTAACTATGATCAGGATGGTAACTAAACAATTAGCGAGAGGTGATTCTTTTTTGCGATTTAGACCTAAAATGAGACTTAAGCACTTTTGTTTAATATTGAACTGGATCGAGCTGATATTTCTTTTCATATTCTGACCTTAAAACTTGATATTAAGCTCTGTTTGGAATTCATGGCATGATTAGGATTGGTATCTAACTACTGATGTAAGCGCGAAGCGCAAGGTGAACATTTTTGACATTCCGACCGCAAAACTGGATCGTTTTAGCATATGTTTTTTAATGAAGAATGAAGTATCTCGGTACCTGCGCGAAGCGGGATGTGATTTTTTGGCGATTCAGACCTAATAATGAGACATTCTAAGCACTTTCTGTATTTTTTTTACAGGATGTGGGTATCTTACTAAAGTGTATATGCGAGCTGATTTTTTTCATATTCCGATCTGAAAAATTGACGGTTTAAGCACTATTTTGAAAATAAAGGATAGAATATAAATTATGTCCGATAAATAGTATTGCGAACGTGAAGAGTGAGTTCGGTTTCTTTCTTTCTCTCTTTCTTTCTATCTTTCTTTCTTTCTTTCTTATTTGCTGTTGGCAAAAGGCGGGGTTCCATGGAACCTAGTTAACCTCTGCCCCCCGGCTATGGACCTTCCTCCTAGTCATGATCACAGAAAAGTGCTGAATATGGAAAATTTTCAGCTCGCGCTAAACGCTCGCATTGTTTGTCTAGTGACTCGAGATAGATATCCTCTCCTGCTAATTCCAATATTCTTTGAAATGTCCCATTTTCGCGCTTTGCATTCGATCATCCTCCTCATAACTATAAATGTGATTAAAGTTCCGTTTTTGGTCTACCCCCCCCCCCCCAAAAAAAAAAAAAATCGCTTCACGCTCGTATCATTTATCTATACAGTGCGTATCAAAACAAAGTTTACACTTTGAAAAAGCACTGGGAATTAGAAAATATACAACATGTGGGTAATTTTTTCACATATATTCTTGGGTTTGGGTCTCATCTATCCAAAGAAAGTAAAAGTTCTGACAGAATGTTACACTTGAGTGAGCACTGTCCATTTTTGTAAAACTCGCAGAAATCTGTTTGCGCAGAAATGCTCGTTTTCACGATGTGCAAAGGGGAAAGGCGAAATCAAACCTTTCTTGCGAAACATTTCTCATACACTTCCCTTGCACTTTTAGTCAATTGAAATAAAGCGGATACATTCAAGCATTTTATTATTGTAACAATTTTGCCACCCTAATTAAAATGTTAACATTTAGTTAGCACAACTTGTACCCTTTTTGTGCCAGCTGGATCTGAGGACATAACTAGATCTATACAAAAGTTTATATCAGACATCTCCAGCATTTTTTTCACTAAATTTTTATCATTTAAAGTGGATTTACATTTCATTTTTCATTTAATACTTGTTTCTCCACACTTTTCCCAAGCTTGACAATGATTAACAAAATGAAAATCAAGCCTAAGCCATTTCAATTGCATTGTCCTATTGCTCTCTGACTTCTCTTTTCTTATCTTCTACTTTTTCTCTTCTATCCTCTATGATCTCATTCTCCCCCTTTTCTTCTCTCTCTTTTCTTCTCGTACAGTTGTGCAATACATATTTTAACAGTTATGATTGTTTGTCAAATGTATTATTTATGCCATTGTTTATTGTATTCATGTTTGTAACTTTATGCCCGAAAGCAAATTTTGTGTATTCTTATGCATGACAATAAATTATCTTGAATCTTGAATGAATTTCATGTAAATCACAGCTCAGTGTAAAGCAAATATCGTCACAATGGCCTCGGTGTGTGGGGGAGTGGGGTGGGGCGCAATGGCACTCTTCGAAGTGTTTTGGGCAAGGAAACAATTTAAAAAAGGGTAAAAGGTATCTTCAAATCAATTTTATTAGCTAAATTTCATGTGTTCTTCATAATTAAGGTCTACTTTTATTCGCATAATTATTTCAATGTTCTGCGCAAATCATTTTTTACTAACTTTTCAAAAGTAAGTGGTGCTCACTCAAACGGAAATATTTTTCTTCAGTTATATCGTCATTTGCTTAAATGGAGCTGTACCAATGTTAAAATGTGGAAATATCTTCAGGATATTACAAATGTATGATTTTACAGGATTTTTTCTAATTGTAAACTTTTTTGATACGCCTCTCCTTAATCTTTAACAGTGCTTAAAAAAAATGTCTTCCGGGTCAGTATAATCAACAATGTCAGCTCGTGCTTCGTGCTCGCATTGCTTGTTCTTATTTAAAAACGTGCTAAAATGTTCATATCAAAATATAATAAAAGATTTCGGGTTTTGCTTTCGCATCATTTATTTAGAGAAATGCCCATACACTCCTCATGATTACACAAAGTTCATCTGGGTAGAATTTCCCGTTTAAGACATAGCTTGCTCTTTCTTTATTATTTTTTTTAAACGTCGTTGTCCAGTTTTCAGAAGGGAATCTAAAAAGATAATAATAATAATAATAAAATAATAAATCATCTAGGGCTTGGCGCTCACAGTCATGCCCGATAAAACCGCATAGAATATCGCCGGTCTAAACACAAATAACAAAAGGTGGCGGACCGGGGGAAATATGAATGAAAATTCCCCCTCCCGATATTGGTGAAAGCTGGATCCGCACCTATTTAGCCACTGCTGCTTAAAAGTCAAGTCGACCCAGAAAATTGTTGAATGGAAATAATGGGAATGGGATTTTTTTATCAAAGATACCTCCTCACGAACGTGTTCTGATGTGCTCATCTCACCAGATAAGCTCCGTTTTAAGCCATAGCAAGCATGGCAAGTGCTCCCTTGCCTTCTTGTAAGTGCCCTTTCTCGAATCAGTGCCCCCTTTTGCCAAGGAAAAGTGCCCCTCATGAATGTGTTCTGTGTCCCTTTCATACCTGAGAAGGAATCGTTTAATGCCGTTAGCAAGTGCCCCCTTTGTCTTCTTATAGGTGCCCTTTCTCGTATCAGTGCCCATTTTTACACAGGAAAAGTGCCCCACATGAACGTGTTCTGTGCCCCTATCACCTGAGAAGGACCGGTTTTGTGTGTTAACGAGTGCCCCCTTGCCTTCTTATATAGATGTCTGTTCTTCATATCAGATACGATGAGCGCTCAGTTTCTTTACAGCGTTCTCTTAATCGCATAATCCCATTCAAAACAATTATGATGTGCCCCGTTTGCTTCTTCTTTTTCTTTTGATAATGAAATTCATCAATTTTAACCTCTAATTAAATGACCTATTTCTATATGTTCTTATTCACTTTTGATAAATGCCCCTTTTCTATTCTAGTCTGTTCAGAATGTTCACTCTATTAATTTTCAGCCACAAATATTTCATGATCCATATTAAGTTTCAAATGTATAATTTAGATGAATATATATATATATATATATATATACAGTGCGTCCCAAAAAAAATGTCCCTCTGACATAGGGCTGAATTAATTATAAAATGTGGTAGTATTCTCAAATAAATGTTCATGAGTGGAAAGCTCATCTCCTGATCTAACTTCTATGAAAATGTCATTGGTCACGCTTCAGCGGTTTTGAATACACACTCTGTTACGTGCAAGTGGTGCGTTTTAGCCCATTCCAAGTTTGCAGCATTGATGCATTTCTGCATTGTGTATGGCATATCAACTCCAATTTTTACATCAAGGATCTGAGCAGGGACATTTCCCTTATCATATCCAGGCTCATCAAATCATAAACTTTGGCATGTTTAAGAAGGATAAGAAACATAAAAATTAAGATTGTTTGATGATTGATAAGGGGGATCAGTGCAACATCTTGGAAAGAAAATGTGAATGATGGATGAGTAAAATAAGCTGAAAATAAAGGGTAATCCACAAGTTAATCACCCTTAGCGAAAAGGAACTTTACCAGAGAAATATTTGACTTTTTTAAGTTACATTGGATTAACTTAACAACAGTAGCTTATTAACTAAAAAAATAATGAAAACAAAAATGCAGTATTAGGCATGAAACAGACATGACCTGTTGTCCTAATCATTGTGCATCTCCTGTTATCAAACATGAAATGAACTGTCAAATATTGTTTTTGCCCTTCTGAACATGCTAAAGGTTGTGATTTGACGAGCCTGGTTAGATCATGGAGATTTCCCTGGTCAGATCAGGGAATTCCTTGGTCAGAACTTTCTAAGGGGGTTGATATGCTAGAAAGTGCAGAACACACATCAGTGCTGCATACATGCAAACTTGGAATGGGCTGAAAAGCACCACTGTTAAATAACAGACTGTGTATTCAAAACCACTGAAGCGAGATCAATGAAATTTTTATTGAAGTTAGAACATGATATGAGCTTCCTAAATTTATACATTTAATTGAGAATAATTTTTGAAGTAATTTAGCCGCATATCAGAGGGACATTTTTTTTGGGACGCGCTGTATATATATATATATATATATATATATATATATATATATATAGGCGTAAATAAATCAAGCATTAACGCTAGACGTAGCTTCCAAGTATCTCTTTTATTGCGAGCTTTCGGCCAGTGGGGCCTATAATGCATTGAAACAAACAGAATGGAACAAAACCATACAAATAAAATCGTAATAACAACAAAGTAAATAATGTGTAACAAAGGGTACAGAACAGAAGGATTACACTAAGATAACAAAAAATAACATTTATTTACGCATATACGTAGAACATGACGCGCTGCAATACACGTTGTGCAAAGGGCCCTCTTCCTTTGTTTATATATATATATATATAATATATATATATATATATATATATATATATATATATATATATATATATATATATATATATATATATATATATATTGTGTTACATGTTTCTTTATTACATTTCAATTGTTATAACTGTATTTATGATGGATTTTGTCTACTGTTTTGTTGGAAATGAGAAAAAAATAAAACTGAAAACTGAAACTGAATGTTCTGATGGCGCCCATAGGCGGATCCAGGGGGGCCAAGGGGCCCGGCCCCCCCCCCCCCCCCCCCCTATTGGCGGAGCAAAAAAAAGAAGAAAAAAAGAGGAAAGAAAGAAAAAAAGGAAAAAAAGAGGGTAAAGAGAGGAGAAAAGGAAGAGGAGAAAGAAAAGTGAATAAAGTAAGATGAGGGAAGACTAAAATAAAAATAAAAAGAATCTTTCATGTCATTATATGAAATTTTCGCTCGCGCTTCGCGCTCGCTTTGCCTGTTTTCATATATTGTTCAATATGGAGTTTCAGTATCAAGTTTGGAAGTCAATATACAAAACATATTTCATCTCGGAAATCAAACTTTGATTATTTTGTGTGATTTTACAAATTGATTTTTAAAAAGTGCTGTGTAAAAAATGTCAGTTTTATGATCTGAATATTAACATTTTCTGCTCGCGCTGCGCGCTCGCATATTTTGATTTATCAGGTACCAATTATTTTCTTGTAATCCTTAAAGTTTTCAAAATATCCCTTTTCAGGTATGCTTGTCAAAACGTATCAGCTAGCGCTGCATGCTCGCATTTTGATTGGCGAGTTATGTATGTCTCAATATTGATTATACAACAAACTACTTAAAATCCCCTTTTCATGACAGTGTATAAAAAACTTAGGCTCGCAATTTGCTCTCGCATTAATGGTAAAAATATGTTAACTGGTGCATCCTATTTATAATTACAAAAGTGCTTGAAATGTCCAGTTTTCAGGCCATAATATCATCAGATTTCGCGCCCTCATTAAGCATTAATGAAATAATTTGATAATTGAATTGTCCCTTTTGTTTCATCTCGCGCTTTAGCAAGAGGAATAGGAAGAGAGTCATCGTTTTCATATGATGACATGTCCTAAGGAAGTCCCGGTCCTATGTCAAAACTCAAAAGTAATTATAATGAAAAATATCAGCTCTTTTTAAAGTGCGATCCATATCTACCTCACAATTTTCCTACAAAGTGCTTGAAATATAGAGCTGAAATTGACAATTTTTTCATATCGGAATATCAAATAGTTTAAGCTCGCGCTTCGCGCTCGCTTTGATTTTCATGATAAAAGATGTAATTAGATATATATAGATTCTAGGTCTAAATATGAAACACGCGCGCGCATGTTTATTCAGATACTCAACTTGTTTTCTATTTAAATCATTATCCAGTTTCAGATCACAATATCAAAGACTTTCTGCTCGCGCTATGTGCTCGCATTATTAATGTAGGAAGATCCCCTATTACTCATTCTTTTCATGATTTACAAAACATGAATAGAGTGTCCCTTTTTGAGGTCTAAATCTTGATTTTTTTTCCGCTCGCGCTTCGCGCTCGCATCAATTGTTTAGTTATCATGGTTATATAGCCATCCTGTTCACAATTACAGAAATTGATTAAAATTTTCCATTCTTTATGTAGAAATGTCAAAAATTTTCAGCTCGCAATTCACGCTCGCATTATTTGATTGTTGAAATATGTAACGTCTTCATGATTAAGTGCAAGCAGTCCACAATAGGTACCTATTCTATTAGTTCAAAGCGTATATAAACATTTTCTGCTCGCGCTTTGCGTTAGCAATATTAATGTAAGGAAAATCCCCAATTTCTCATTCTTTTCATGATTTACAAAACACGAATAGAGTGTCTCGTTCAGTAGGTCTAAATCTCGAAATTTTCAATTGTTAAGTTTTATACCTATTCTGTTTAAGTCACAAACATGCTTAGAATTTCCATTCTTTAGGTAAAAATGTCAAAAAATTTCAGCTCGCGCTTCGCGCTCGCATTATTTTATTTTTCTAATATGTAACGTCTTCATGAATAACTGCATGCAGTCTTCAACAGATACCTTTTCCATCAGTACATTTCTTCTCGCGCTTCGCGTTTGTAGTAATTATTTAGTTGCATACACATCTTTTTCAGGTTCAAATTTTAGGAAAAAATACATTAATATTTCAAAAAAAAATTAGCTCGCGCTTCGCGCTCGCATTATGTAAATAAGAATTATGATATTATATATTTATGTTGTTTCATAAGAATAAAGCTAAGAAGTGACTATTAGGACTACCCCTTCAAAGAAACTAAAAATCATCTTCGAGCGGCCGATCTGGGAAAATATGGCTGAAAAAAAATTCCGGCCCCCCCCCCCTATTGGCGAAGGCTGGATCCGCCCCTGGGTGCCCCTTTTCCTTTAGAACAAGACAGTGTTCCTGTTATATGATTCTGGTAGAATACATTTTAAAATTGATGAATTTCACATAAGACACAGCCATTACCAAAAAAAAAATTGTCGACCGGCACAGCCAGCGTTTGCAATACTTTGTCAAATTCTATAATATAAAAAGCAGCACCATTGAAAAACTTTTAAATGGTCGTTACTCTGACTTTAAGGCTTTTTTGTAAAATCTTTTTGCAACTCACTCGCAATCCGAGTGCTCCCAAATATTAAATATATTGATTAATCTCCATTATTTTTTTCCAATATCATACTTTAAATGAAGTTATAATTTTCCTATGATAGCATATGCAAAATATAATATAGGGTACGACTTAACTAATGAAAATTTCTATAAAACAGCATTTTGGCAGAACGAAGGTTATAGAGCATAAACATTCAGGGACATTATCTATCATGTCGCCTTTCTGAGGGATCTTACCGCAGGTCTGTATAGGGACGGGGTCTATTTTAGACAGGGTGGCACCAGAAAGTTTTTGATAAGGGTAGTAGGCGCCAAGATATGACGAAACGTTGATGCCATAATGTTTTTCAGTTGAATCCTACCGGAGTTGCGTTTTTGGAGGGGCGTCGTCTGCCCCTTTCCGACCACCTAGCCCGTTTCCACTTTTTTTTTAGGGGGGCAATACTTAGACGTCTTAAATTACCTCTTTCAATGGATTAGTTGGTGGTAAATTTATTCCAACCAAAGAACATTTCAAAGGGTGCCGTCGGCCAACTTGATCCCGACCAAAGACTTTTCGGGTCCTAACATAAATCAATAGTCAAATTTAATTGGCTCCGAGGGGTAAAGTATATGATGTCAAAGACTGTTAACTTGAATCAACAGGCAAGACAGGCGTACCAATCCCTTTTCTCTTACATGATGTGAAATAAATAATCCCTTTCCCATTCCTCAACAGTTCCTTTTGAAATTGCCTCCTTTTCAAGTTTCATATCGTGCCTTTTAGACGCAACAAAACACTTGATGAATTCTGGTCCGAGGGCATCTGTGATAGCAGCATCGGTCAGCAAGGCTTCAATCGCTTCTTCCATGTTGTCTGGGAGCTTCTGTGTCCCGGGTGGAATATATTCATCCTTGTATGCATCCCCTGGTCCGTCAATCCCTTCTGGAAGTGGAAGTTTATTGATGACTCCATCTAATCCAGCCGCAATTGTTGCAGCCATGCTAATGTAAGGACTACAACCACTTGCTCCCATCCGGTTTTCAATGTATGTGCCACTTCCACCGTTCGTTTTAACGCGAAAGGCGCAGGATCTGTTGTCAGGACCCCATGTGGCGTTCCATGGTGCGAGGGAATAGCGTTTGAATCTCTTGAGGCAATTGGTCGTTGGTGCCATCAACACAGCTATTGCTCTGGCGTGAGCCATGAGTCCTGCCACCCAGTGTTGGCCAATCTCTGATAAACCAGTCGGGCTTCTAGCATCGTAGAGCATTGGCACCTTCCCAGCTACGTCCCAGAGGGAATGACAGTAGTGAGCCGAACAGCTAGATCTTCCAGGAAAAGGCTTTGTCATAAATGATGCCACCAATCCTTGCTTCTGAGCAATCTCTTTGATACCAATCTTGTAGGTGTGAGCTGTGTCTGCAGCCTTGATCCCGAACTCTGGGCGGTAGGTGATTTCCAGCTGTCCCACATCGGATTCGACCCCGTAGCACTCAATATCGACACCAGCCGGAGGCAGGTCATTGAGTATCTGCTGGAAGAATGGTTCGTAAGCTGCCATAGGAATAACCGCTGTGGAATTTGTATATCCGTGTAAAGATTCCATGGTGCCTTCTTTGACTACAAAGAACTCGTGTTCGTGAGCCGACCAAAGCGACAACCCGTGTTTCTCCAACCTTTCTAACTGCTTCCTGGCTACAACCCTTGGATAGACAGGTACCTTCTCGCCTTCATGGACACCTTCGATCAAGACCCTTGCTGTCTTCGTACACCAAGGCAATATCTGAAAGGTATCCAGATCTGGAAAGGCCAGACAATCAGCGTAGTGAATTTCCTCGCCATACCCACTATTCGGGGCGATACGCCCCCTTGGATCAAAAGCCATGTAACCCATGCAGATGTTTATTCCTTTCGTCGCCATCTTCTCAAAATGCCTAGTTGGAATGGCTCTGCAGTGTGGGATCCCGTACATATCGGATTGCTCAAAACGCACTGAAGTGATGCCATTCTCTTGAAGACGCTTCTTGATAAGTTCCATGGTTTTGTCTTTTAAAGACGGTCGGGAGATTCTGGATAAAAAATAAATCAAAGATATTATTATTTATTTTTATCATTTTCATTTTTTAATATTTTTTTTAAACATATTTATTCATTCATTCATTTCTTTCATATTAAATTGATTTATCCGTCGAACTATTCATCTATCTATCTATCTATCTATCTATCTATCTATCTATCTATCTATCTATCTATCTATCTATCTATCTATCTATCTATCTATCTATCTATCTATCTATCTAATAACTATCTATCTGTCTATTCATCCACTGTCGTTACAACTTGGACACCATGTTCGTCCACACGTACAAGTGGTAGTTTTCACGACCAGGGGCTGGCCTGTTTCATACAAGTTACCATTATGGTAACTTTGCCATGCAATGGTCACTCGCATGAAATCCTTGATTTTGATTGACTGTTGATCATCGATACCATGGTAGTTACCATTGAATGGCAAAGTTAAAAGTAACTTTCATGTAAAGGGACCCAGGCGACAGTCAAATGGGTGTCAAAATCATTGCCAAAAAGTCGGGGGGGGGGCTATGCCTTTTGGCAGCCTTCGTCCATGCTGCCAGTATGGGAATAATATATTCACCCTATAAATAAAGTATTTGAGAAAGTATATATGACATAGCACGTGTGTACGGCACGAAAGCTCAAAGCAATATAATTATACTTATTAGGGTCATTGTTTAAAAAGTCCTTATTCATATTTGATTTTTGATTTGATTTATTTATTTCCACATTCCAAAAAAAGCATATACAAGTGTAATCATTTTTTTTCTTAGCATAACATAATAAGCAAATGATATAATTAATAACATATGCATAATATACAATCTAATTGAAACATACTTATACCTGATAAATTTCTTCTTTTTTTTATTGTTAAAAAAAATAGCAGAAAAAAAAATATATATACATATATCAACATTAATACATTTTGAAATGTGGGAGACCTTCATCTTAAGCTTAGAGCTTGAAATTGATAAAGGCCTCAAAAGGAAAGGGGAAGGAAAATCAGACAAATAGTGCAATAAATAGTGCATATACTACGAGCATGCCCCCCCCCCCCCTCGATTAGCAAATCCTGTCACGGAATTCTTGAAAACTACGTAATATTATGAATACTTACCTTGAAAACAAACGATTGTGGCTAGGTGATTCAAGAGTTTAAAAACCACCTGATGCTATAATAACCTGACTGTCGCTGTTTTTAGACAAGTTACCTCCTATTAGAGAAGTAGTTTCATAACACATTGTCCACTGAGGTTATAAGAGTTGAATTCATAGGCGGTATTGGGGGCACAAAGGGCTAATGGTCCTTTGTATACTCAAGAGAGAGAGGGGGACACCATGCATGCTGGTACATTGAGTTTCAAAATGGACTCTAAACAAGTAATGGTCATCTGATCTCGTAGTCATAATGCCTCATATATTTCATTTTCTTGATAGGAATGAAAATACTTTTCTCTCACAATTTTGTCAATAAGCCTGTTCACGGTTGTAAACTGCGCACGAGCAGAAAAAGGTCATTGGAGACAACCATGAAGGTGGCTTTCAAATTCACTGACATAGGCATTTGTGATTTGATGATTATTCATGAATTCCTTTCAAAATATTTATCACATCCAAGCTGAAGAGTAATAAATAGAGCCTTCATAATCACTGGTATTTGACAGTAGCCTAAACAATAGTCAAATGTGCCAAAGGCAGACAATAAAACATATTTCCAAACTTTATCCCTGATGTACTATTCTAGTCACCTGGTCTATACAATGCCTTTTGTTCTTAGAATTTGAATACTCTACCGGTAAAGCTTACGCAACATCTACATTTAAAAATGATAGTGCTCATCCTAATGAAAAATCACAAAGGTCATTGGAGAAAAGTTGATCATGAGCTAACCGTGAACTGGCTTATTGTGAAAACTTTTTTTCGCTTTAGGCGCGTACATCGGCTGTCAGTGAAGATAAACCCCCTTTTCCCATCGCATTGTAATAAAAAAAAAAAGGAAGTCATGTGCACACGGGAAATTGTAATTTTTATCATGAAACATCTCCCATGAAATGTCGACTTCGTACTTTGCTCTGTAATATTAGTATGGGCAAATAACAGTGCAGTGTATTGCGAAAGATGCTCTCTCTCATTTTCTAGGGTCGAGAGCTTACGGGTTCAAAGTCTACATCTTAAAATTCAATTTTTATTATTTGGTTAGCAAGATACGACTCTCTGGTCCATAGCCAGGGATTCTTACGAGGGGGTTCTGAATTATAAAAAAGTGGACCTTTTGTATTTTCGGATCCAGCTTTTCCCAAATAAAAGCGTCAAACTTGTTTTCATGCACATTTCCCCCCATCGGCAGCTACAACTAGGATAAAGTATTGTCGTGGGACCCACGACAGGACAGGAATGATTAGTCAAGACTCCAAGATTCAGTCGATCTTTTATTTGCCAGCCAGATCAAAATGCCAAAAAAGCAAAACCAAAGCGAAAAAAACCCTGTAATGACAGGTAAATACCATAAGGCAATCATATCTGTAATATTCATATTATTGTATCAATGATTATATAAATCTTATTGAAGTCAAATTAAGTATTTCAATGAATATGAAATTAATATCTTCCCTAAATTCAATACATAAATTATATTAAAAGCATTAATTTATAATTATCTCATAATACGAGCGTGAATCGCTGCGAGCACATTTTGTTAAAGGTCAAGTCCACCTCAGAAAAATGCTGATTTGGATCCATAGAGAAAAATCAGACAATTATAATGGTGAAAATTTTATCAAAATCGGATGTAAAATAAGAAAGTTATGACGTTTTAAAGTTTCGCTTATTTTCACTAAATAGTTATATGCACAATTTAGTCAAATGCAAATAAGAAAATCGATGATGTCCCTCACTCACTATTTTTTTTTGTTTTTTATTGTTTCAATTATACAATATTTCTATTTTTACAGATTTGACAACCAACTTGACAGAACCATTAAATGTTAAACAATGGTGATTCCACAAGATCAGGGAGAAATAAAACTCCGTTTTACAGGACAATGAGGAGATAAATAGAATATTTCATATTTCATATAATAAAATACTAAAGAAATAGTGAGTGAGTGATGTCATCAGTTCCCTCATTTGCCGACCGGGATGTGCATATAACCATTTTGTGAAATTAAGCGAAACTTCATCCGATTTTGATGAAATTGTCAGTGTTATGTTTGTTGGATTTTTCTCTTTTTATTCAAATTATCTTTTCGTTGGGGTGGACTTGTCCTTTAATATATTGACCTGAAATAGGACCTGTTTATGACTGTTTGTAGTGACTCATAAAGATGAAGAGCGCTCGCAGTAATTATCTAGAATGTCCAGAATGTTCAATTTTCATCACAAAATACATGAAATTCTTTTAAAAAAATAGCTCGCGCTTTGCGTTCGCACTCAAGAAATGACTGCACTGGCGTAAATCCCGGGGGGGATGGGGGGGATATATCCCCCCCACTTTTCGAGGAGGGGGGGATGGCCTGTACAAACATCCCCCCACTTTTTACGAAAGAAATGAAAAAAAATCACAAGAGATAATTGTTTTATTGGTGAAAATTCTTCCAAAAATACTGCTTAACAAATAAAATAATATTATTGAATCATAAAATGCAAATAAAGAGCCAGTTCACCATTTCCAAACGAAATACTTATGTCCTTATTATAACATTGAAGAGAACCCCCCGTTTCTTCAAATTCATCAATGTTGGGGTCTTTGGGAAGGGATTAAGATGGAATGACAATTTTTTTTAATGCAATCTCTAATAAAACCATTAAACCATCATGGGGTAAAAAAGATAATAATATTGGAGGGGTATTTGCCATATGGACATACAGTGACGCAACTACGGGGGACATGGGGGGCACATCCCCCCCCCCCCCCATCGGCTGACAAACAAAAAAACGGGGAAAGGGGGAAAGGAGAAAAGAGGGAGAAAGGAAGAGAAACGTAGTGGGAAAGAATAAAATATTATTCATTATAATGTTATATTATAATTATGTTAAGTTACATTACATAAGAAACATTTTTATCATAACTTTATGAAACATAATTTGCCCAGGGCCTACGTCTTCATTGTTCCTGGTGCTCGCATTTTCTGTTTAACGAGATATATAATCATGTTGTACTAAAACATCCCGTTTTCAAGTCAATATAAACCAAATATATTTCCTAGCACTTGAGTTATCATTGTTTTATGTAGTGACATAGGCCTATGCTTCTTTTTCATGACTCAAAAGTGATTGCCCCATGTTAAGGTCTTCGTATATATGAAACATTTCCTGTCCGTGATTACGTTCGCATTAGTGGATTGGTGAGATATGTCTGCTCTTCATGAATTCCTAAAATCAGTCCTTAAAATGTCCCTTCTTCTGATCTGAATATCAAAAATTTTCAGCTCGCGCTTCGCGCTCGCATCATTTGGTTAATGAAATACGTATGGTCCTAGTTAATTCCTACAAAGAAACCTTAGAATGCCCCACTTCAGGTCTGAATTATCTAAGTTTTCAGCTCGCGCTTCGCGCTCGCATTGTTAAGCGAGACAGGTACCTATCATGATTACACAAATTTGATTATAATGTCCCTTTTTAGGTGTGAATATAAAAAAAAATTCAGTTCGCGCTTCGCCATCGCATTATTTGATCAGTGAGATACATATCCGTTTAATGACATTGTCCTTAAAATGTCTCTATTAGGTCACTCACTAAGTCATTCAACAATTTTGCTGGTGCCCCCCCCCCCCCATGCCGTGACCCACGGTACGCCACTGTGGACATATCAATGACAATTCCTTGCATATCTAAAAACATGATTGCAAAAAAATGCCAAAATATTTCAGTCATCCCCCCCACCCATCAACACGGATTTACGCCAGTGAATGACTGATAGGACATGGGCGTTTTGCCCCCCCCCCCATATTTCACGAGCAAGGAAAAAAAAAGAGAAAAGGAAAGGGATAAGGGTGAAAATGAATATCATTTTCTAAATGTTATGTCAAAATCTATCACAAACTTGGAATTTTGTAATAAAAATGTCAAAATTTTTGCTCTTTCGCAACTTCTTATTAACTTTACGCGATACGCCATATCGAGCCCCCTCAATTTTTGGCTTTTCACTTTACACCCCTGGGACAACCCCTTCGAAGAAACGAACAAAAATAAACTTTGAGTGGCCGATCGGGGAAAACATTGGTGAAAAACATTGGGCCCCCCTATTGGCGGAAGCTGGATCCGTCCCTGCCCATAATTAAAAAAATAACTGCGTCTGAGTAGAATATTTCCCGATATAATATTGAAATTATTTTGTACCTACTTTTTACCTTCAAAAAAATTTCTGACAGGCCAAAACAAACAAATAAGAATTAAGAAAAAAAGGTGGACATCTCAACAATTTTCACCATTTGAACTTAAGCCCCCCCCCCCAGCATATATTCTAAACCCCCTCCCTCTTCCCACTGACGCCAGTGCTCTACCAACAAGTTTTTATTCTGGAGAAACTGATCCCTAATGAATGATCTACCGGTTAATAAAAACATAATCATGTTAAGCATGCAGGCCCCGCTGGGAGAACAGTTTTCGGAACTGAAGTGGCTACCCTGGTAAAAAAGGACGTAATTATTATTACCTATTTTTATTATTATTATTATTATCATTATTATTATTAATAAACAATTTAAACTTTTTTACAAATAACATTACTGTATGGTATTCTGGCGTAGAGAGCGGTATACCGAGACCAAAACAACAAGCATGAACGATGCATGGAACGAACGAGCGATGCCCATGTGTAATTTGATACCAAAACACACGAACCGCTTTCGTTGTGCACCTGTGTGTTTCAGGAAGTGGAGTTTTGGTTGTGCTCGGCGATAAATTCAAGTCATGTTTGATGTAATTTCTCGAGTTTGGATCAATATGGCATATTCTAGAAGGATTGTAGCAGGACTTCTGGCAATTTACTGTAAGTACCCAACCTCAATTCTCGCAAACTATCTTCGAATTTCCAAAGAAAGTTCGAACAAGCAAGTTTATAGCCGAGGCCCCTCGATCATCATTGGTGTCAATACAATAACCCTAAGTCAATGAATGGGCTGAGTGAATGGAATAGCGCGGCTTTTCAACGGCGTTGTAGTTGTTGTGAAGCCCAGTCGTTCGGCTTGGTTGGGTGTTGACGGGTGGTCGCGTGGCTGACTGGCGGCTGTGTTATTTGAATGTCGAGTGCATTAATATTGGTGTGCATGTGTGCTGGAATTTGCCTTGTAATTTGTAATTCACCACGGGGTGCCCTCAAGGTGAATAATATTGGAGGGGTTTCTGTTGTGATTTTCACGATGCTTTGCTATATTAAAGACAATGTCGTCTGCATATGACTCTTATTAATATTTATGTAGAAAGTCAAAAAGGGGCCTAAGCTTTCGATCCTAGCAGAATCTTCGTCGGAGGCAAAATGACAAACATATAAAGTGGAACAACCATAATATAGACCACAAACAAGCTACAGCAACACTAGAAACAAGGAGACAAAAGGGGCATAATATTTATGTAGTTGCACTGGGTAAAAAGTGAGATAACAAGTATTAAACACTTCATTATTCTATAATCTGTGTAAACAGGTGATTCAGTTTAAAAGTTCCCTTTCTTAGCATGAGGAAGATTGATGATGCGTAATGATGATGGTGATGATGATGATGATAATGATGATAATGATGATGATGTCTGCATGGTGATTGGTGATGATGATATTGTGGTAATGGTGGTGATGGTGGTGGTGATGAGGATGATGATGATAATGGTGGTGGTGGTGACGACGATGATTATGATATTATGTATTATATTGTATATGTTTCTTTACTTGAAAGTCTTGGGGGATGTGTACTCCCCTGCTGCCCCCCCCCCATTGAGCCTCCCCTGTATGATGAAGAGTGGAGGTAAATTGTCTCGGGGATAGTGAACTGATGTTCCTCAGTGTATTTTCAAGTACACCCCCCTCCCCCTTCTCACTTTCCCTCTCTATCTTTGCCCCCTTTATTTTTTACTTGCTTGATTGTTTTAGGAGGCCAAATGATATAGGGCCTAGGCTTTTTATTAGGGATGAATTATCTTATAGCTATGCCTGTTGTCTTCGTCATCATCGTCATCAGCATCACAAGTATTACCCTCACCCTCAATTTCAACACCAAAAACATCACCCTCATCACCAACATCATCATCACCATCATCATCATCAACATCATCAACCACACCATCATCATCCTCATCAACCTCACCATCATCATCCTCATCAACCTCATCATCATCATCAACCTCATCATCACCACCATCATCATCATCATCACCAGCATCATCAACATCAACCTCATCATCATCACCACCATCATCATCATCACCAACCTCATCACCATCATCACCAACCTCATCATCATCATCATCACCATCATCATCACCAACCTCATCACCATCATCAACATCAACCTCATCATCATCATCACCATCATCATCATCACCGACATCCTCCTCCTTTTCCTCCTCCTCATCATCCATCCACCCTCCTCCTCATACTACCACCACCACCATCACCATCATCATTATCTTCCTCCTCATTATCATCAGACACTAGCCATCCTCAGTACAGTAAAAAAAAAATATTGTTTTGTTATACGAGACACATTTTAATTACCAAATTGCAGTCAGTTTTACAATCTCGATGAGTAAATTCATTTTGTAAAAGAATCGTGACCTACCCACTTTCTCATTTTTATGCTAGGCGAATGTTTTATACTAGAAATAAACATAAATTTAATTTCTAGAGCGTTAAATACAAAACTTTCAAAGTGCTTTATCAAATTTTGAAGAAGATGAAATTATCCTAATGCACATATTCTAGTAATATGCAGTTGCAGACGACGACAGCAAAAAAGAACAAAATGATTTCCAAAATTATGGCGAGAGCAGCTTGCTTGGAACGAGTCGAGTGAAAACATTCGCCAATCGATCGATTATAAAAACATTATTTTTATCCGCAAGGCCCATGGACATATCCATGCAAGGCAAAACGCTCTGCTTCTTAAAGGTCGAGTCCACCCCAGAAAAATGTTGATTTGAATAAAGAGAGAAAAATCAAACTAGCATAACGCTGAAAACTTCATCAAAATCGGATGTAAAATAAGAAATTTATGACAAGTTTGGCTTATTTTTCACAAAACAGTTATGCACAACTCAGTGTTATGCAAATGAGTGAGTCGAAAATGTCCCTCCCTCACTATTTCTTTTGTTTTTTATTGTTTGAATTATACAATATTTCAATTTTTACAGATTTGGCCATAATGACCACGTGACTGAACCATAAATTGATAAAACAATGGTATTTCCACATGTTCAGGGAGGAAGAAATCTTGTTTCACAGGAGAATGAGGAAAAATTAGAATATTTTATATTTCATAATAAAATACAAGAAATAGTAAGTGACGTCATCACTCCCCTCATTTGCATACTGACCAAGATGGGCATATAACTGTTCTGTGAAATAAAGGGCATGCTTAAAAACTTATTTTGATTTTACATGCGACTTTTATCAAATTTTCATCGTTATGCTTGTTGGATTTTTCTCTTTTTATTCACATCATCTTTTTTGTTGGGGTGGACTTGTCCTTTAAAGCTGCTCCCAGCTAGTGATTCGGTTATTGTTGTTTTGCTTGGAGATGATTTATTAACGTCTTTTGATGGGACTTTCTGGGGATGATTTTGTCTCCCAGATCAGACGATGTTTATGTCAATCTTCAATGCTAGTATCATCCGTTTTTAAATGCAAATATTTCTGGCGGGTGGGCCTGGGGCGAAGGAAGGGGGTGGTAAAAGAGTCGTATTTCCACTTTTTCCAGGGATTCAGTGTTTTTGCTTTTCATGTGATATTTTGACATGGTATACATGCGCTAGTTTGACGGTATTATAAAGAAGTCAATAGAAACAATCCTGACAATAGTCGTCTGAATAATGAATAAACTTAATTGAAATATGGAAAGATTTCTTCTTTTTTCATGTTTTTTAAATCTCATTCTTGAAGTTGGCATGTAATGGATTATATTCAGAGCAAAGGTGGTGAATATGGTAAATTGGCAATTCATCTACTGTCAACTCGTCCACTCACCACATGGTCTACCTTCATTTAGTCTAATGCCATTCCGTCCATTAACATTTCGTCTAACAACCTTCTGGTCCAATAAGCATTTGGTCCAATCATCACTTCGTCTAATCACCACATTACGCCTATATGACCATTTCGTCTCATAACCAGTTCGTCTAATATCCATTTCATTTCCATTCATTTTGCCCAATTAACACTTGTCTAATTAGACCCAAATTGGTATAAGGACTAAATGGCTATTGGACCAATTGGTTATTAGACGAAATGGTGAGTTGACGAATTGGCAAGTAGACCATGTGGATAGTGGACGAACTCATGGTAGACCAAATGATAGTAGACGAGTTGGTAATGGACGAATTGGCTTATTGGCATTAGATGAGCTGGAAATAAACCGTGGATAATATGCTGATGATATTGGTAATGATACTGTTGGTCAATGGTGGTGGTGGTGGTGGTGGTGATGATGATTAGGAGGAGGAGGGGGAAGCTGATGGTGATCGTGGCGACGAGGATGTCGATTATAATGCTTGTGTTGAATTAAAGGTATTGTTTAACTTTGTGAGCAGCCGATTAAAAAAATTATCAAACCAAGATGAAACATGTGTACAAGTGCATGTATTAGAGCTAATAAACCCTGAAAACAACCATTATTGAGAATGAAAAGCTAAAACTACAAGGCAAACCCCGATTTTCTAAATAGGCGTCTTATAGACGCCTAAATAGTACACATAAGTGTATGGGATGAAATTAAGATGGTGTTTTAGGTCACTTTATATTGCAATTTTTGAAGCACTAAATAATTATTTTCGAACGCAATTTTTTCTGGGCTTCATTTTTGTAACATATCACAGACACAGGTGACAAGTGTGACCTTCTAGCTCAGATTTTTTAAAAGTCAAACCAATGTTAACCAATCACTTTAAAATAACACCGAGGAAGAGGATGCGGGTAATTTGTTTTTTTATGTACGATTTATTACATCTAAGAAGTATTAAAGAACATGGCGCACTTTGCTGTCGTACTCAAGCGCACACAGCCCATATGTGTTCGTTCGCAAATGCAATTAAGTCATTATAAAATTATATTTTCATTGAAGACAAATAGAAGAAGAAAGGAAAGCAAGATGTATGTAAGCAAATAATGAAAGACAAAGAAATAAAGGCATAAGGAAGGTTAGGAAGGCAGAAGTCCTACAGAATAAAGATAGATCAAGGAAATAATTGATGAAAGATACAGGGGAGGATCCAGGATTTTTCGAAAGGGGGGAAGGACACATTTTCCCGAGGAAAAATTTGACAAGCAAAGAACATTACATTACAAATTTTAATTGTGCCTCTCAAGGGGGCGGGCCGGCTGAGCCCCTCCCCCCCCCTGGATCCGCCATGTGGAAAGAAAGAAGAAGAGAAAGAGAAGAGAGAACGAGCGTGAGAGAAAGAGAATGAGGAAGAATTATATCATGTATATTACATTATTGTATTCATAGTTAGCCATCATTTATTATTTTTTCCTGAGATCCCATATTTTGTATGTAGATTGCATCGTTTTTCTGTGGTCGTTGTTGAATAGATCTCTGTCTGCTTCCATCTTTTTTTCTAAATGGTAGAATGCGCATTTCGCTGTCTGGCGAAACAAAAACCTCAATATCATCTCTGTTATGCCTGCTCTGTCTCAAACAAAACGTTTATATGAGGAGGGGTGTACTTGGTTGCAGCTGCGACATCGTCACAATAGGCACCCTTCTTTCGTGTTGCCATTGCAAATCATGCGGAATATTTTGACGATTTTCGTTTTCAAATTTATATTGTAATCGGGGGGGGGGGGGGGTGTACTTCATACATTATTGTTCTGTTGTTGCAGAAAACGTTTTTTTTTACACTGGACCCCTGGCTTGGTCAACCCCTCCTACACACTACTTGGATCAGCACAACTACATAACACTATCATTAGGGGATTTGTTTTGTAACAATCGGTTACTTTCTTATTTGGACCAAAATTTGGGGAAACCCCAATTTATTTTTTCTCTAAGTTTGTTGGCGCCTCGTCAATGCAATATGGCAGCTCAATCATGACGTTAATGATTTGTAATAAAACTTTGATCATCAAACTAATTTCTCGTTTGTTGTTGTGAGTTTATGTAGGGTGGCGATCCAGAGGGGAGGGGGTGGGCGTATACCCATTAGAATATTGAATTTTGTACAATAGCTTTCAGGAATGGGTCACACCCGCCCCCCCCCTGCTCATGTGTAGTTATGTATATCAAAAATATGTGTGTTCTTTAAATTCATTTTGCCACGATCATAAAGATGCGGGGGGGGGGGGGCAATTTCGACGTTTTGTCATAGCTGCTCCGGTTCTCAAAAAAAATAATGTGAAAATATGATGTATTTTTAAGGATATTCAACTTGGTATAGGTATCGGCTTTGCTTTTCGTTATTTAATTGCATGTCATTCTATGGTTTATGCGTGCTTGACTCTTCCTCTTTACCGTGATCATGTTTAGAAGGGTAATGTTTAATACATAAACCGTGAATAAATATGCTCACCGATGTTTAATGGCCCAGAGAACGCGCTGTTTGCTAAATGAGTCATGCGATGGCTTGATTATTTGTTTGATTCTATACGGTTATGAGCAAGTTCGTGTTTTTGTGACAGTAGACATACTTTCAGGCAAAGTTTAAATCCTAACGAAAAGTTTGTTGTTAAAATACAAGAAAAAAGTAGGCCCCTGATTAAAAAATGTTAGTAAAGGTTTGAGGAAAGTTAATTAAAGATTAAGAAAGATATTACACTGTAAAAACTGTGGTGTCAAAACTGACACCAGTTGGTGTTAATAGAGGACCACACCCTGAGGTGTAAAAAATACACCCTAGAGATTGAACATAGCACCAAAGAGTGTAAATGTAACAACCAAAGGTGTTGTATAACACCTATAGGTGTTAAACTATCACCGCCAATTTAACACCGGTGTAAAATAACTGATGCGGTCTTCTATGTACACCGGTTAACACCACGGTTTTTGCTGTGTAGAATTTTGAGTTTTTGATTTGTGACGTCATAAACGAGTATATAGCTGTCCCATTTGTCATGTAATATAAAATGCATGAATTTCAATTTTGTAATGGTCCACGATGACTGAATTTTTTCTCTCTCTCTTTCATGAGCGGGTGTGAATTGATTTTTAAAGCATGTTGCAAAAGAAATTTCACCAGACATGCAAATTATAAATGATCAATAATTCCCCCGTCGAACCTTTCCGACATAGCAGTACGAATAAGTTAACGCAATGAATTCAACATTCAACGTATATAGGCTCTTCCAAATTAAACGCGACTGGGAACTCCCATTGGGAAATTAGGGCCCTATTTCTACAATATCCAAGCTGGTCTGTCGTGGGGGGGGGGGGGGGTGTAAGATATAAATTTGATTTAATTTCTGATATAGATTTGAATAAGATTGTCGCTCTCTTTCAATTTATGGTAAGTAAAACCAGAGAAAGCTTCATTCAGCCAGAGAGAGGCAAGATATGTGTTGTGTCAATGATTGTGATTGCTGGAATGATTGTGAGAAGGGTTTGGGGGTACAACAAATGTATAAAACATACCATTGCAATTTACTGCTATATATATCAACAGTAAATAGGACGGATTACACGACTTTTGATTATTTTAGTGGATCCCTCCATTTTCACAGAACTTGATAACATGGATAATGTTTGTGATAATTTGCTTTTACATATTATTTTGTTTACTGATATATTTTTTGCATAAGTTTTATTTGCAAATGTCATTGTAATATTATATACGAATATCTAATTTTGTTCTGTTGTAAATAAAAATGAAACAAATTTGAAAAAGAATATAGTAAAAACGGTAATAATAATAATAATAATAATGATAATGATGATAAAAATAATGATAATAATTAATAATAATACTAATAATGATAATGATAATAATAATAATGATACTAATGAAAAAAAAATAATAATGATAATTGTAATAGTCAAAGAAACAATTTATATAACATGAAATACTATCCGTATTACTATTTCCATCTCATTTTTTCAATGGTAATTTCGAATGTTAAATTTAGATCAGCCGTTTGCTGATTAACTTTTAAATAACATTTAAATAACAACATGCACGCTTGTCTGAAATATGAGCGATAAATTTGAAAACAAAGATCCCATCACTTTAATATCAGAGTATTATCTACTATTCACTCGCTATAATTGGCCTTTTTACACTTCATAATACACGATACATTTCCATTCCATAAATGCATTAACATAATACGTAGCGACTGCCCTACACGGGGCTTAGACACCAATTTTCTGCTCAGCGCAATTTGTTTCAATCAAAAGGTCATTCCTATTTTTCTGAGTAGGTATTTTGGATCATAAATGGATTTTTTTTGCCGAGTCAAATTGAAGCAAAACGCGAGCAGAAGGCCGGAAACGTGGAGTCTACCAGGTAACGAGAGTGTTCTATATGTCGACATCACACAGGCACGACTTATTGGGTGACTTTGCTAGATTAATTAGGGGTAATAAAGCTATAAACTGTCGTACAAACCTACATTTTATTTTTAATAGCTTAGTTTGTTTCTCTGATATATTCAATTAAAAATTCCATTAATGGCGAAGGACCGAGAAATTGGACTCAACGCTAATTGTATTTAGAACTAGTGTACAAGTACGGTATTTTAGAGACAGTTATTATAATAATGTTATTTTTCACTATAAAAAAAAAAATTCTATTTAAGTGATAGCATGTGTAAGGGGCACTTAGAAAAGTTCTATTGAAAATGACTGTAGACTCTTGTGAAAATGAATATGATTTATATTTGAAAATGTCAAGATTTGCATGATTCTAATTCCATTGTAAGTGCATTTTTTATACAAATCATCTCTTCAAATTTAGATTTTTTCAAAGAGTATTTTTGCATAATTTTCTCCAATAACTGAAAATGTACAGATTAATTACAAAGCGTTTTATTAAAGTTTTTGACATACAAGATGCAATGCACTAGATTATACACTCTAAAAAATCGAATGTTAAATCAACATTTGAAAAGTTGGAGGAGTGACAACCTTTCCATCCAACCTTGTATAAAGCTGAATCCAACATTTTAAGTGTTTGGTAGAACAATTTAAAGTCGTAAATGCAACATTTAGAAAATGTCACTCCTCCAACCTTTCACATGTTAACATTTCTTTTTTAGAGTGTATTCTACACGTCGCATTGGCACACAAACAAATAATGCACTAGACTGTATCCCACACATCGCATTGTGGTAAAGGCGTCTTATTCCATTATTTTAGCTGCAATGTTTTGTTTTTAATTCATATATATGTGTACGGTTTAATGTAAATGTATTTGACATTGAGATTTGGTAATAAATTCAATTCGATTCTCACAATCAACAATGTCCAAAGCTGATATAAGTATATCGCTGGAACGACGAGTTTGTTGGCTCCACTGAGAAGCTTAGAACTTAATTATAATTTATATAGCTTTCACACAATATGGGGTTACCACATTTGTATCCACTCATCGTGAAAACTCAATAATGCAGTGCCTCTGTGATAAATCTATGCCCAGAAATAAGTAGATCCCATATTGGACCACCCCTTCCTTTAAACGTTTGGTGCCGTCACATCGACCAAAGTTATAACGTCATTATTAATGACAAAGTCGGTTTGGTTTGGAGCCAGTTTCATTGATGTGACTAAAGCACGTAGTTCGCCCCGAACTGAATAATAAGCCCGCCATTTCGCAGCGCTCCATTCTTCCACAGATATGATTATACCTTGGCAAGGTGAAGCGCGCTTTGCACGGAAATCTCATTAGCTTTCTTTTGGAATAGGATTTATTGATTGGATATAATTGTTAGTTATGCATGAACTGTCAGTATACCTCAGCCATGGATGAACAAGATGCGATGTGTCAGTCACACTAAATGAAACTGACTCCAAACCGACTGGTGATCTGCCATTGGTAGTAATGTAATAGATATGGTCGGAATGGAGCTTGTGTGACTGCTCTATATAGCATGAGTCAAGAAAGGTAGATTTATAATGTATGACATGGAATTCAGTGAACGTGCATGATGTATGATCACGAAAAATAGGTATACGACTTTGTCTTTTTTTCAGAGTAACAAAAAATGTACACTTTAAAAACAAATCAGTCAAACTGACTAGTTAATAGGGTCAGTTGGGTGCAACTGTTATTCTCTATACTGATATAGTCATATTTAACTATTTTCTAGTCGTATTTTACGAGAACAGAGTTATTTCTGACTAGAATATATGTCAGAAATGTGATAATCGGCGATTGCCATCATCAGTTGCTCCTAGCTGACTACTGGTCTAGTCAGGGGCGGAAATCTCTCCCAAAAGGTAGGGGGGACACAGGGGCGGATCCAGCCTTCGCCAATAGGGGGGGGGGGGCGGAAATTTGTTTCAGCCATATTTCCCCCGATCGGCAGCTCGAAGATGATTTTTGTTTGTTTCTTTGAAGGGGTAGTCCTCATTAGTCACTTCTTAGCTTTATTCTTATAAATTAATATATAATATCATAATCCTTATTTATGTGATGCGAGCTATTTTTTTTGGAAATTTTATGTATTTTTTCCTAAAATTTAAACTGATTCTGGGCAATGTTTGTTATCCTGAAAAAGATGTGAACATGCAACTTAATAATTACTACGAACGCAAAGCGCGAGCAGAAATGAAGTGATGGAAGAGATACCTGTTAAAGTAGCATTTAACAATCAAATAATGCGAGCGCGAAGCGCGAGCTGAATTTTTTTTGACATTTCACCTAAAGAATGGGTATTCTAAGCACTTTTTGTAACTCAAGCAGAATAGGTATATAAGTAAACAATTAATGCGAGCGCGAAGCGCGAGCGGAAAATTTCGATATTTAGTCCTATAATATTTACTGAACGAGACACTCTATACATCTTTTGTAAATCCTGAAAAGGATGAGTATTAATAATGCGAGCGTGCAGCGCGCTATCTGATACGTCTTGACAATTCTGTTTCTGTTTCTGTTTCTGTTTATGGTAACTCCCGTAGGAACTCGGCAGGACAGCATTTTTGCTGGTAAACGCCAAGCTGGTATATAACCAATTACCTAGGAAACATTTTACGTCTAGGTTAATCAGTCATAGTGGCTGATGTTATAGACGACAGATATCACTCTCGGGCCTTTTTATCAAAGTGGAGACAATGGCAGAGTTGGGATTCGAACTCACAACCTTGCGATTATGAGTCCAATGCTCTAACCACTGGACCACAGGACCCGACAATCAGACCTGAAAAGGGATATTTTGAAAACTTTATGGAATACACGAAAATAATAGGTACCTGATAAATCAAAATTTGCGAGCGCGCAGCGCAAGCAGCAAATGTTAACATTCAGACCATAAAACTGACATTTTTACAGAGCACTTTTTAAAAACCAATTTGTAAATTACACAAAATAATGAAAGTTCGATTTCCGAGGTGAAATATGTTTTGTATATTGACTTCCAAACTTAATATTCGAACTCCATATTGAACAAGATATGTAAATCACCTAACAGGCAATGCGAGCGCGAAGCGCGAGCGAAAATCTTATATAGTGGCACGAAAGATTATTTTTATTTTCCAAGTCTTCCCCTCATCTTGTTTTATGCACTCGTCGTCCTTCTCTTCTTTTTCTCCTCTCTTTTCCCTCCTTTTTTTCCCTTCTTTCTTTCCTTTTTTTGCTCCGCCAAGAGGGGGGGGGGGGGGCGTGCCCCTCGATCCGCCTATGGGGACAAGGGGCGGATAAATTTGACAAGCAAAAAAAAAATTATCATCGCCAAAGTAAGGTCATATCTCGTCCCAAAATACATGTTTTATTTCGATTTAGAATGATGTATTTCTTACCATCATAAAAGACCAAAAATAGTAGGGGGGACATTTGATATTGTGTCCCCCCTACTATTTTGAGTAGGGGGGACACGTCGGACACGTCCCCCCTGTCCCCCCTGGGATTTCCGCCCATGGGTCTAGTCAATTTGACTAAGAGTGTATGGTAGAAAATTTTGTCCATTTTTTTGGAAAAATAAGAAATGCAGATAAGGAGATACTTTAAAGACGCATAAGGGAATGAAAGAAACGATGTATCAACAGATAAATAATGAATGTATGTATGAAATTGAATCAATGAACTGTCCGTCGTCATTCGGCCACGGAAGAACTAGAAGTAAGGAAGGATGGGTGGATTTTTTTTTTTTTTTTTTTTTTTTTTTTTGGGGGGGGGGGATGGGGTTGCCCTTCGCATTCCTTTTCTTAGAAATTTTGTACTCATTTAGGGGACCCATAGCTGTTTAAAGAGGGGGAGAGAGAGAATTAGTGGGGTGGGATCGGGGCGAGAGAGGAAATGGGTAAGAGGGAATAAAGGCGATACCCATCTCCAAGGGTAAGCTATATGATTGTGATTTACAGTGACATCAATAGTTAAGCCGTAAATCAATTGCGAGTCTGTGACCCAAATATAGTCAAGACTAGTTACAACGAGAGAAGAGATTTATTTCAACATCAACTTGAACTAAATTCCAGCTTTTGCCTTGAGCAGCATGGGAGAAAGTGACGTCATAGATCGGCTATTACAGGAAGGTAAAGGAAATCAGGGAGTTGAACACTGAAAGAGAGGGGTGGGCTGGGGTGTGGGATAGACAGACAGACGGACAGAAATGCGGACTGGGAAGAGCATGGGATAGACAGAGACAGATTTAGAAGGTACACAGCAAAAACTGTGGTGTTAACCGGTGTACATAGAGGACCACACCAGTTATTTTACACCGGTGTTAAATTGGTGGTGTTGGTTTTACACCTATAGGTGTTATTACAACACCTATGGTTGTTACATTTACACTCTTTGGTGTTATGTTCAATCTCTAGGGTGTTATTTTAACATCTCAGGGTGTGGTCCTCTATTAACACCAATTGGTGTCAGTTTTAACACCACAGTTTTTACAGTGTAGATATGAAAAGAAATATCTGGGGGCCCTTAACACAAAGCTTAATTAGCAATGATCGTAGAACATTTTTTCTACAATAATTGATTGCATTGACTACAATGTACAATCAATTGTAAAGAACAATCATACTATTGATCACTAACCTTTGTGTTACGGAACCCTGAAGTCGTTGTTTCATTTTCCATTCATATCACTTATGTACGTTTTTCATAGCGCAACAAAAATATGGTGAATACCTTTAGGGGGGGGGGCATGCCAAAAATAGAATTCCAAACTCAACTTGAAGGATTGCCATATGTAAATTGCTTGAAAAGGGAAAGATTGAAGCATGGACCCTACTAATATTGAAGAGAGTAAAAATTGGAGAGGGAAGGATGAAGGGGGGGGGGGGGGTTAGGCTATGGGAGAGAGAAGATTAAGACACAAACTACGGTACGCCATTATGCGATTTATGCTTCGCAAAAGAGGCGGCCAGCCCATTTTGAGGGATATATTCAGGCTTTGTTGATTCCAAAGTCCGTCAGAGCTTTCGTGACATTTTGTTTGACATTTAAATGGTGGAATCAAATGCGACATTTATGCCAGCATTAATGCTGCCCCGGGGTCTTTCTCCTCGTGGAAAGGTAACCAATCTGCACTTTGTACGACCTCGTGTACTAGTGAGTGAACGTGTTTAGGTGAATAATGGTCACCAGTCCGTGTATAAGGTGCTAGACGTCCGAATGTGAAAATCTGCATAAAATTCTTCTCACGGAAATGATTCCTGTCAGGAAAATTATCAACAGCCTTTAGGTTGTGAGATAAAGCTGATTCAAAGCACTCATATGTGGCTCACTTCATGAAACAGACATTAGGCCATGTGCGCCATTTCGAAGCATATATAGGCCTATGATGTTTTCGGTCCCCCGTGTTGATAACAAATCGTGAAAAGTATTTGCCTTATTTGGTAATTACTCTCCGAGTATTAAAAAGCTGTGAAGTTTTACTAAATAAATATAAGAATGAGATTGGCTCTCAAATTTTTAAAAGTATATTTGTGATCTTTTATTTATACCCTTTTATTATTGTTATTTGTAATTGATAGGCAGTATACATGTACACTCGTTATTCCGAATGTTCATTATTCCGAAAGTTCGTTATACCCAATGCTCATTATTTATTCGTTATTCCAAATGTTGCTATTCCGAACGATCGTTTTACCAAAGAAAGTTCGTTTATCTGACCAGGAAAGAAGGTTAGTTATTCGAAAGGAATTACAGTTGTTCAAAAACTCATTAACAATACGAACTTTGCCTCTTTCGGATTTCCGAGCCTTCCGTATAACGAACCTTTATTTTTGAAGTATTAATCCTTTCGGAATAACGAACTATAATAAAATGCATAGTTTGATAACTTTGAAATTCCTTCTTTTCTTCCACCCTATCCCACTTTTCCCCAGGTCTTTGCTGTGATGACGTCGCCGCCCTCTCACGGACTGTCGTATTCAAGGGAAATTCAGCCGAGCTCGAATGCCAAGTCGACGGTGCCGTCTACACCATCAATTGGATGAAAGGAGACGATATCGATACTGCGATCACAGTGGCATCGTTTATTGATAGCGTTCACGAGGGAAGCGACGGTGGCCGTATCTCGATGTCGCCGTCTTGGTCACTGGTGATCAATGACGTCGGGATAGAGGATGAAAGCACGTATTTTTGCGTCGTCATGTTGACGTCATCAAGCAACGAGGAGGTGATTGAGACGGAGTTAGTGGTTGCAGGTGATGATAAATTTATTTGAATAAAGACATTGTGGAGTCGCCGGAAGCTATGATTTTGTACATAATAATGTTCACGCGTATAGCATTCCAAAAGATCACACAAAACATATTTTAATGTCGCCCTTTTAATTGTTTCATTTTATACCTTTCAAGAACGAGAAATTACCTTAAAAATCGTTTATGAGTCTTCAGTGTCATAAACATTTGAGGAACGAAGCCATCTTCCCTCAGACCAATTTTCTTGAGTTCGGATCCCTAAAAGACTGATACAACATCATAGTTACTTATCTTTGAATTGTGGAAATAGGTGAAATTGCAAATGAACAAATTTTCTTAGAAGGTAGTGTTATAATGTTTCTCTTAATCTGCGTGGAATAACAAGTTCATTTTCAACATTTAATTGGTAGAAAAGGAGGATGTAAAGCAGCGAGATCAGCACTGAAATTCTTTAACACTTTATTGAAGAGTTTGAAGTGGGTTCATTATTGATCAAGAGAACAAACTACGGAAGTCACCTTCCTTTCATCAACACTGTTGTTTGAAAGATGGTATTTGCTTTTCATGCATTTTATGCATAAACTTTTTTTTTAATCGGAATATTTGAAATTGGCGCGAAATAGAGCATAGCTTATAGGCCTATTCTCACAATGACATATTTTTTTTTGTAACTCTATGCATGATCACATATGTTTATTTAATGATTTAGTGCCCCCTGCTGAGTCGTACCCTAACATCGTGTTACTCGAACCGACATCTTCGCCATCAACAAACGCATCTTGTCAGTACACCATACCACAGGGCACGCAATACAGATTATCATGCGAGGTTGCTAGCTTCAGGCCATCCGTCGAGTTACTCTGGTTCGTCGACAACGTATACGAGCGCGGAGCACCGTTGAAGTTTGCCGACAATCCAGACGGAACTAAGGACGTGTATGGTAGTCTTGATGTGACAATGGGTGCTTCAAATATGGAATTCAGATGCGAAGTGAACGGCGAGGCTATACCGGACCCACCTCGGACAAACACAGCTCTAGTATGCTCAATTCCAGGCACATCTGGCGGTAATTATCTGTTCAGCATACTAAAAAAAAACTACTCTTAGTTCAAATTCCTATCTTGTGCAAACAAAGTCAGGTATGAATAAAATCATTTGGACTTTGACTCTCTATATGAAAGCTTAAAGTATCAAATCAATCAAGGCCTGGATCTACTTCTATTTTCAAGGAATTGTTTGCTAAGAAAAATCAAAATGTGCGCTCGTCGTTTCCCCGCTATTCACTTTATCAAATTCCATCTTAATATTTCACTTTATCAATTTAGAGGCACAAGCTAGTAATAGTAATAGTAGTAACAAAAATATGTGTAGTAGAAGTAGCAGCAGTAGTAGTAGTAGTAGTAGTAGTAGTAAAAGTAGTAGTAGTGGTAGTGGTAGTAGTAGTAGTAGTAGTAGTAGTAGTAGTAGTAGTAGTAGTAGTAGTAAAAGTAGTAGTAGTAGTAGTAGTAGTAGTAGTAGTAGTAGTAGTAGTAGTAGTAGTAGTAGTAGTAGTAGTAGTAGTAGTAGTAGTAGGAGTAGGAGTAGTAGTAGTAGTAGTAGTAGTAGTAGTAAAAGTAGTAGTAGTAGTAGTAGTAGTAGTAGTAGTAGTAGTAGTAGTAGTAGTAGTAGTAGTAAAAGTAGTAGTAGTAGTAGTAGTAGTAGTAGTAGTAGTAGTAGTAGTAGTAGTAGGAGTAGGAGTAGTAGTAGTAGTAGTAGTAGTAGTAGTAGTAGTAGTAGTAGTAGTAGTAAAAGTAGTAGTAGTAGTAGTAGTAGTAGTAGTAGTAGTAGTAGGAGTAGTAGTAGTAGTAGTAGTAGTAGTAGTAGTAGTAGTAGTAGTAGTAGTAGTAGTAGGAGTAGTAGTAGTAGTAGTAGTAGTAGTAGTAGTAGTAGTAGTAGTAGTAGTAGTAGTAGTAGTAGTAAAAGTAGTAGTAGTAGGAGTAGTAGTAGTAGTAGTAGTAGTAGTAGTAGTAGTAGTAGTAGTAGTAGTAGTAGTAGTAAAAGTAGTAGTAGTAGTAGTAGTAGTAGTAGTAGCAGTAATAGTAGTAGTAGTGGTAGTAGTAGTAGTAGAAGAAAGAGAAATAACATCATGCCCCCCCCCCCCCATTCCTCAACACCTCCAGAGATTTCGAGTCCTTTTCGGATAAAATGAGAGATAGAACTTCAAGGCAGTCCCATTATCTATGTATAGATAATGGGATTGATCAGAGTCTAAAACTTTGTAGACAAGAAAATTAGATGCTTTGATTACTTACTAGTTTCGGTGAGTTGAGATTAGATATAAAAATTTGTATTTTTTTTTATTTCTTTGACCGTGCCAGGTGGAGGAAATAACACTACAACCATTATTGTAGTAGTGGTAATCGTCATTGTGTTGATAGCTGCTGTTATCGGGATTGCATTATGGATGAGAATATGTGAGTATGACTATTTTTCATCATCATCACCACCACGATCATCATCGTCGTCATCATCATCATCATCATTTTTACCATTATTATCATCATCATTATCATCATCAATATCATAATCACCATCATCGTCATCATGACCATGATCACCATGACTATCATCATCGCCATCGTTATTAATTATCATCATTATCATCATCATCATAATCACAATCATCACCATCGTCATTATTATCATCAACATGACCACCACCACCATAAACATCACTCCCGCAATCGCGTCCTTCGCCGCCTTGCACAAATTTCCTTTCCCCTCTCATTCCAATTTCCTCAATTTCTCGTATTCGATTGTAATTTTCATTTTTATTTCGTTTTTTAATGTGGAAATCGTGAATATATTGTTCCTACTATTTCTTTGTTTTTAAAGTTAGTGGTTGTTGATTATCATTCTAACATTGTTGTACTCTCAATTTTCGTCTAGTAATAAAAGACACAATGGTCCGTTCAAACTACAGTAAAACTGTCAGTGCTGATGGTAAGCAATTCTTTTTTATTTTATATTTTGTTATTTAAATCACATCTAGCAATTCATTTATATGATTATTTATTTTGCGTCATAAGAAATTGTTAATGCCATTAATTTATGTTATTTATTTGTATTCATTAGTATATCTATTTAAGTATTTTTTTTTTTTAATTTGTTATTCTAATCTGACAAGTTTTTTTATCGTTTTTCTTGAATGATAGTTCCATGGAGAACGGGATTTTATTGTGTTTGTTTTATTTTGTTAATATAGGAAGACTTTTTTTAATTGTCAAGATCTTTATGTTTGAATTTATGTAGACCTACAGCATATATTACATCTTGAGAAAAATGCTATGCTTTACAAAAAAGTAGTCGGGAATTTAACTGGAATTATAGGGCACCCATTTCATATAGTACAAATTTATTGGCCAGTGCCTGATGGACGCTTTGCGACTAAACAAAAGAAAATCAAAACAAAACATTTAAGTAATTCTTTACAGAATGTCACGAGAACTTTTTTTTCTTCGTCATACCTCGGAAGTTTTGTTTCACACCCTGAAATAAAATGTCAAACAGTGCAAGGATTTGATTATGAGATGGAGAGAGCTATTAATGTAATGACAGCAATTAAAAAAATATATAATTTTTCGTTAATTAGACGACACACCATCGCGAGGACGAATGTCCAACTTCTGTCACATTTGTTTTGCGACCTGCTGCCCATGTACCGTAAGGGACGACGAAATCGATGCGGAAACACAGAGGAGAAAAACGACATCGTCATCACAGCCGAGTGACGAGAGAGAAAAGAAACGGAAAGCGCCATCTGCTGGTAGGATTGTGTTTATTGTGTACAGGTTTTATGCTGATAAGTTGAAAACAAATTTGAAAGCAATGGTCAATAAAGAATTTCAAGAGGTGTGGAATAATACAAGTTGATGGGCATGATAATAATAGCAGGGCCCGCTGGGAGAACAGTTTTCGGAACCGAAGTGGCTACCCTGGGTAAATATGCCATTATTATTATTATAATTATCATTATTTACAATTACTAGTACACATTTTTTGGGAAGGAACAAGTTATACAAATAAGGGACAGTATGTTTTTATAGGATTGTGAAAAATCCTTATAAAACAAAGTTTTTAAGGAAGCTAAATATAAGCCTATAATATAACACGATTCTCCTAAGCCCCTGTCTAAATAATAAATATTTGTTATATGCAGATAATCATAAACTTATTTATACATCCATGTTTTAAGTTATTCATCAATACCTTTGCTTTTGTATTTGATTATTTGTGTAATTTATTCATTCGTTTTATGTAGCTCTGCATAATTATGTAGTGATTGTCATAAAATCAACAATATTTGTTGCATTTCTGTTTTTCTATTGTAGCATTAAAAGCAAGAATTCAACAAAATCGTAAGAAGCAGAGTGGAAAGTCTGGAGAAGAAAACAGTAATCAGTTACCTTCAGATAAACCACATGAACATTCTCCTATGCTTGGTAAGTATTTATCATCATCATCATTCCCATCATTATCATCATGACCATCCTTAGCACCATCATTATCATCATCATCATTATCGTCATCATCATCATCATAATCACCATCATCAACATCACTATCAGCACTGTCTTTATAATCGTCATCATCATCATAATCACCATCATCACCATCACTATCATCTTCATCATCATCATTGTCATCATTATCATCATAATCATCATCATCCTCATCATCATGACCATCATCATCATCGTCATTACTATCACCATCGTCATTACTATCACCACCATCACCATCATCATCATCATCCTCATCATCATGACCATCATCATCATCATCATCCTCATCATCATGACCATCATCATCATCATCATCCTCATCATCATGACCATCATCATCATCATCATCCTCATCATCATGACCATCATCATCATCATCATCATCATCATGACCATCATCATCATCATCATCCTCATCATCATGACCATCATCATCATCATCATCACCATCATCATGATCATCATGTCTTTATAACTTTAAAACAATCATTATCATTATGATCGATTTTAGCTCGTAGGCTTTCGATGTTTGATATGATCTGGATAGTGTAGGGGTCTATTTTTTTATTGAATAATTATTGAATAAAAGAAACCGGTATTTTACCCTAACAGAAAACCCAACTGAGACGTCAACACCAGCGAATAATAAACCTCCAGGAGCCAGGCCTAAGACAAGACCGATTGATGATGCTTCGGTTGTTATAAGGTAAGTTAACCTGCCTCACCTGATACAACCCAACTACGACATGATCTACTTACATGCAATCCACTACGAGCCAGTCTTAAAAACAAAACACGCACACACAAAAACGATTTTTGCCGTGTTAATCTAAAATTTATATACTCCTGGTGAAATTGATGACGCTTGCGTTTTTAAATGCATGGGGTTTTGTGTGTGGCCCTTTGACGTCTCTGATATAATTTGTTTATTAGATTTTGGTGTTTCTTGTACAATATTATTGTTCAGTTTTCCAAAATACGTTTTTTTATGTTTCCTTATTTATCTACTTCTATAGAGTTCCACATCAAGCAGCACACGGTCGAGGGGAAACGAACGGGGTAGCGACGGGTGAAGCAGAGACCGGATTCTGACGGCAGTAAACTTTGCCACGCCGGACATCGATCGATCAGTACTTTTTTGTTTCCTTTTAACGCGATCAGAAACTGACTGTGATCCGTCATGATAAAATATCCTTCGATGGATGTATTGTCTTCAAGTTGACAGTAGGCAGGATCCTGTGTGATCCCAGGCTGGACACAATGGTGCAAAATCCTTCTCTGCTATGTGGATGTGACACAGTCACGTGTTGATGCGGGATGATAGACCAAGTATGCACCAGAAGAAGTCTCCGCCAATTTGAGTAGAAAGAGCTTGTCAATTTTTAGAAGTCCACTGAAAAGGATTTTTACCCGCAAATAGGCAATCCCAATGTTGTTTTCTTGGATGCTTGCGACAAACGGGGAATATTCTTGAGGAAAAATCTTCTTAAGAAAGCTGTTTTGTCGAAGAAGGGTTTTGGGCACTTGTTTAATTTGTGGCAAGTGTTGCCTCCTTGCTTGTAAAGTTTTATGAAGACAGTTTATACCGAGTCGTTGTCCAGACGAGTTTGTTTGGCCAAGACGGCAATTTCAGGAACTTTGCGATCAATATTTCATAACTTGTAGTGTGAGAAAATATTACAGTGCAGAAACTTAAACATTTTTTCTGCTATTTAGTGCATATAATTATGTTGAAAAAACTCGGATCAAATTTTGTTGTATTTATCTGCTAAAGATCAAATCCATCCAAACAAAAAGTTTATTTGAATAACGAGAGAAAAATCAAACAAGGATGACGCTTAAAATCTCATCAAATTCGGGTTTGAAATAAAAAGTTATGATTTTAAAGAGGGACCATGTTCACACTAAGTATGGGAAGCCAAAAGTATCCAAATTTTTATTAAGATGTATGTTTCTTATGTTTACTGTGCTCTTTCCTGATTCATTGATGGTGAAGACAATCATCTATTTATACTTCCTAGACAATTATGATTGATTTGAGAGCCAAATGAGCTGAAGTATGATATCTCTTCTGTTAGTGATTTATGGAACAATTGGCTATCCATACTTAAACCACAACTTTAAACCTGAGTTTAAGTTAAACCTGCCATTAGAATACGGGCCAATGAGTACACGGAGGTGGCAGAGTTAATACGGGAGCTGCACGGCGCGCCGCGGCGGTACTGCGATTGATGAGGGGTAGAGGGAGATCCGCGTTAGCGCCGTGTTAAAAACGTATTAAGAACGTGGTTTCTGCCCACCGTTGAGACACGGAGCATGGCGGTTTGAGAACCGGCAATGTGTGATCGCACCTCAAGCGTCGCTATTTTTTACTACCTTTTTTAAGAACTTGAGTATCGTGTTTTTAAGAATTTTTATCATTTAAGTTTATATAATATGTACTCAACTCTTGAATGATTGACAATCTAGTGGTGAATATTTATTCCGAGTTAATGAAATAATTTTCTCTGATGCTAAAATTACACCAACGAATCCGACTCTTAACCGATCCGTGTATGTCATTGGTATTAACGAAACATAAATGGTCAGTCTGGAGTCGGTTTGCCGGTTTGATTGCGACATTGTACAATAAAAGCGGTGGAACCGACTCCGAACCGACCGATGGTATGTAATTGTAACTAATGCAATAGATTCCTGGTCGGTTTGTAATCGGTTTCATGTGTGTGACTGTAGCCTTAGACAACATCGACTATAATTTCTTTTTTCCCCAAATCGCCAAGAAGCGTTTAAATAGAGGTCATAAATAATTATGTGTTTTTATGTTTTCTTTTTAAATATTGATACTGCCATTTTACTCATTTTTAAAACTCATGGACTTTCTTTCTTTGACATCTTGTATTCATACAATTTTTTTTATCCGCGAATTTCTCGATTTTTAGCCTTAATTAGTTAAGCTCAACATTATAATCCATATGCAATTTTTAGAGAATAGTTTATGAGGTCTCATTGTATTCAAATGGAATAAATATGCAGCTGAAATTTAATCTGTAAATTACAATGAATTACATGAGTATATTAAAGCTATCTTTTCACCAGTGCCAACATTTGAAAAGTCTCTGTACATACAGTTTATTCTAATTAATGTCTAATTAACGTAGTGAGCTACATATTTCCAGCAAGGCTATTCACTTTCGTTTCTAGCATAGTATTCCGCATATTTCGCTTTGCGCTTGATATTTATTTTTATTTTTTGTATTTGCGTTTGAAAGAAACCCATTCTGCAACGGACTCCTGTTATCCATGAAATATACATTGTAGTTTATTGGATTATTATGTAATTCTGAGGAGCGTGGATACCGCGGTGGGGTGGGGGTGGTGGGCGGTCGCCCCTCCGGCCTCCGATTATTAGTAGTGATAAAAAAAAAGTAAATAGAAAAAGAACAAAAGGAGAGTATCGAAATCAGGTAAACCATGTTTTTAACCCATGTATTTTAGATTTCATCCCTAATAATTATTACGCTTTACTTCGTTTTCACGCAGCAATGATCACCTAATGAAGAGTTAATTTACAGAACTGACACAATTACAAGAATTAACGGTTCACATGAATTTGTTAAAGGACAAGTCCATCCCAACAAAAAGTTGATTTGAATAAAAAGAGAAAAATCCAACAAGCATAACACTGAAAATTTCTTCAAAATCGGATGTAAAATAAGAAAGTTAAGACATTTTAAAGTTTCGTTTAATTTCACAAAACAGTTCTATGCACATCCTGGTCGGTATGCAAATGAGGAGACTGATGACGTCATCCACTCACTATTTCTTATGTATTTTATTGTATGAAATGTGAAATATTCTAATTTTCTCCTCATTGTCAAGTGAGACAAAGATTATTTCCTCCCGGAACATGTGAAATAAGCATTATTTGATACTATATGGTTCAGTCAAGTTGGCCCTTAATGTCAAATCTGTAAAATATGAAATATTGTATAATTCAAATAATAAAAAAACAAAAGAAATAGTGAGTGATAGACATTATCGACTGTCTCATTTGCATGTCACTGAGTTGTGCATATCACTGTTTTATGAAATATAAGCGAAACTTAAAGTAATCATAACTTTTTTATTTTACATCCGATTTTGATGAAATTTTCAGTGTTATGCTTGTTTGATTTTTCTCTATTTATTCAAATCAATGTTTTCCTGGGGTGGACTTGACCTTTAATTTGTTAAAGGAGTGAAATTCACTCAAAACAAGTGAAAGTCAGTCTTAATCTAATTCACTCGTTTTTTCTAAAGAGAGTATGATGTAAACATGATATTGTATGTTCTAATCGTGATAATTCTTATTACTGATGAAAATGTGATTGAGTAATAATGAAAATAAAATGAAATCATTGCAATTATCATATTACTTTGTCACTTTGTCAATATCTAGTCCCTTTCTACAGTATAGTCTCTGTATGAAAAATATATAGCTATAATCTATTCCCCAATCGCCCTCTCGGAGTAATACAAGGGATCAGCCCCTTTGGAGTGAAATGTACATCATAAAAGAGTGCATTATAGCTCCTTCTGGAGTGAACTGTGCACGTTTTTAGACATTTGCACTCCCAAAAGATTTAAAATCCACTCTCATAATGTATATCTCAATATGATCGAGTGTGATAGTCACACATGGAGAATACACAAACCTTTATAAAAGTGGAGAGAATATACTCAAAAGGAAGGAGCCAAAATCGTTGAGAGCATCATACGCTATCAGAATGAAACATGATAGTACGTAAATGTATTTAATAAACTCACAAGCCAGTGCAAAACAATTGACATTATCGGTAAATATCAGTACATTTATATGTAAAAAAGGAAATGGTCATCAAAAGGGATTGCACATCTATTTGAAGTGATATAATTCATTGGCGATACCAGGGAGGAGACCCCCCCCCCTCCTATATTGGCGGCGAACAAAAGGTGGGGAAGAAATAATAAGAAAAGGGGAAGGAGAGAAAAAAGAAGAAAGAGAGGAAGAGGAAGGTTATGTTCCTTTACAATCGGAATTACCATAAATGTGTTTTGGGGATAAAATCTATTTTTTGGAACAATTTCATGTTCAAATAAGCATTTTCTTCCATTAACGATGATATGATTACGCAACTTCTTCACAAAGTATAGCAAGAACAGAGAAAACGACCAGTGCTGTACAGATGGAGCGGGGGGGGGGGGGGGGGATTGGATCGCTTGCCCCCAAGAAAAGGAAAGAAAAGAGAGAATGAAATATAATATCATTTTCTTAAGATAATGTCAAAATCTATCACAAAGTTTGATTTTTGTTACAAAAAATTTAATGTCAAAATATTTGCTCAATCGTTTTGCTATCTCACATTTCCTGATACGCCATATCTGGCCTCCTCAAAATTGATGGGGCTTTTATATTCTGCACTCTAAAAATGATTTAGGTGAAATTGCAACTTTTTGTGCTACGTCTATATCATATATAATTATATTTCTCGCATACAGGGTATCGCGAGCGCATGAGCCCCTGTATCTGCCTATATTATCTTCTCATTTGCATTCCTATTTTTTGCGCAAGAGGATGCAATGCTGTATTCAATTCACAAGTTTATGAATGAATAAATAGATATGTAAATTAATTAATTAGGAAATATAGATATATGAGAAATCTAATTCGTTCCGTCTCTCGATCGGCCAACTAGTTTCTTCTTCCATTTCGTTCTTTCTCCCTTTTCCATCTTTCTACCATTTTCTTTACTTTTCCTTTGAATTCATCTCCTTGTCTCTTCCCTCTCTTTCCTTCCCTTCTTCCCCTACCGTTTGTTTGTTTTTTCTTCCCCTTTCTCTCTCCTCCCCTCCCCTTCCTTTTTTTGAGGGGGTGGTGCTGCAAGGCTCCATGGGCCTCTTGATCCGCGCTTGGGACTACCCCCCCCATACTTCAGCTTTTTAGCCTTTCGAACAAGTCGGAGGGGGGGGGGGGGTTAATGAATATATTCCCATAAAAAAAGATAGACTCACCCTAGGAAAGCTTCGATTCAGAATAAACATGCACAGCAAAAACTGTGGTGTTAACTGGTGTACATTGACAGTGTTAGTTTAACACATATAGGTGTTATTACAACACCTTCGGTTGTTATATTTACACAATTGGTGTTATGTTTAATCTCTGGGGTGTAATTTTAACACCCCAGGGTGTGGTCCTCTATTAACACCAACTGGTGTCAGTTTTAACACCACAGTTTTTACAGTGTGTTATCAATTAGAAGGGGAAGTTCACCCTGACAAAAACTTTATTGTGGGACCGTCGTGGTCTATGGTTCTGAATCTTGCCTTTCAAACAGAGGGTCGTGGGTTCGATCGAATCCTAGCCATGGCGTGTTTTCCTTCGGCAAGAAATTTATCCACATTGTGCTGCACTCGACCCAGGTGAGGTGAATGGGTAACCGGTAGGATGAATTCCTTGAATGTACGAGCGCTAAATCCTGGGTTATGATAATAATAATAATGCGCATCAGAATAAATTGTTTCTAGATAGATGGCGCTTTACGCAACAGCCTATTACTATTATTAATGTTTGAAAAATAACAAAAACATAAAACAAATATTGTTGGTGAAGGTTTGGTGAAAATCCATAAAAGGCTTTGAAAAGTTATTAGAATTTATTTTTTTTGACGTCATTTGAGAGCAGTTACCGAAGTGTCATGAATTGAAAAATATAATTAAATGTCATTTGCCTAAAAAAAAGAAAATGAAAATTGATTTAATTGTATCTTTAGAATGTAAACAGTATATTCATTCATCTCCGGCGTCCCATGAACATTTTTTTCAGCCATCATGAACCATTAAAAATTGAAATATATGCATTTTATATTGCATACGTCATAAACTTTCTTAATCTATAATGGATTTTCCTTAAACCTCTTTCTGTTTTTTTTTACATTTCTCTCTGTATACCCCCCTTCCCTACCCCTCGAAAAAGTTCTGCAACTCAAGTCTGAAGGGTAGTAAATAACCATAACTCAGTGTGCAATCATAATTATGTGTATATCATTTTGAAAGCATGATTATTCCTCTTGATGTGTCGTTTGTAATGCTTATTAATGTTTTCATGGAATGCACAAACCTGATAAATAAGTAGCAATGTCATAAATTTAATGTTGCAAATTCATTGTTTCTAATCGTCATTTTCCAATTGTTTCAAGGATGGACTGTGTTTGAAATGATATTGACGTATTGATGCATGTAAGTCCACTTGTGGTGTTTTCTCATGGTAACGGATTGAATTTGTTTGGAATAATGTTGAACCCTGTCAACCAATAAAAAAAAAGTTTTATTAAATATGTTGAATTTATACACGAAGATGATAGTGATAGTTTCATTGTTGTTGAACATTTTAAATTTATGAAAGTGAGCTTTCACTTCAAGCAAATACTAAATCATGCCAAACAATTGATACACATCTCTTCAACAACACAAACCAATGAAAACAACCCAAAATTCACTGCATCCTGGGCAGAACTAAAAACGATGCATTTTGCAACATTTCACTTCCTTTTCAGGGTAATTGCCCCGGGGGGGGCACTCGACCAAAAAAGTGGTAGGGGTGTGCCGCGGGCGAGACAAAAAACGGGGGCCTTGGAGCGGGCTTATTGTAAAAAGGAGGGTCCTCGGAACGGGCTTCGGAACTACAATTTTGTGAAAACGGGGGTCCTTGGAACGGATCGCCAGCGTGCGAGTACGTGCGTATGTACCCCTATGGAACGGGCATGCGTGCATGATGCAGCTATACGCGGCCTCCGCTGGGTGCGCTAGCGCAGAGACGATGGTCGGACAGCGCTCGGCGGCCGCTTTTCACCAAAATTGCAGCAGATCAATGCGACCGGAACGGCGTAACGAAAAATATGCGAAGCTTTGGAGCGGATTTTTTTTTTTTTTCTCGATAAGAACAAAGTGCTATGCCTTGGAGCGGCTTTCTTTGTTTTTTGTCTCGATAAGACAAAAATGCTATGCCTCGGAACGAAAATTTGAGTGTGAAAATGGGGGTCCCCTCCGCGGCACATACCCACTATGCATTATATACTGAGTGCCCCCCCCGGGGTAATTGCACATTTCATGATTACATAATCACAGCAAACGACAAACCATTGTATAGAGGAATAATAGAGCTTTTCAATGACCAGTTACAACTTTAATACTTCAGTAACAAAAATATATCATCCCTCAAAACTTGAGTTGCACAACATCTCTCTTAAAAAAAAAAAAATCTCATCAGTCGTCAGGGTTAGCTGCTTCTCGCGACACAGAGATACGATCTTACGTATAAGCTCCCGAATCGAAGGGAGCTAGAGAGGGAACTCTTTTCGCGAGGGAGAGAAAAGGGTAGCACACGAAAAATCAAAACGCTGTTGAAGCACATAGATATACCTTGTCCGCAGGTAAATAGACCTAATCATTTTTTGCAATTCCAGTTTTTAGTAGTAAGAGAGAATCTTCTCGCATATGCCCCAAATGTAAATTATCAGTTCATTCTTTAATTCTTGGCCCTGAAGATCGAGGCCGATTGAATGAGGGCATACCGTATCAACAGACAACACACACTCCCAAGTCCCATGTACCTATTTTCGTGTTGGAAATTAAGTGTTTTGAAATCACTTTGTCTTTGCACACCGATCTTTCATTTTATTAATGATTTATCTTTTTATACTATAAAAAATGCTATAGTTTGATCTGGTAAATTAATTACTATAAATTACAGTAATTCATTGACCAGATTAAACTATTATAAGTGAACTAAGACTAATTATTTAGTAAGTGGATTTTTGCCTTTAGTTTTTGGATGATTAATCATTTGACATTGACATTAAATGTAAACAGCTGGCAGCCGTCCATAGCACCCGTAGTACCAATGAGGTCCAACATTACATGTATGGACCTCATAGGCGACATCAGTAGTATTTTTGGTTAGAAATCTCTGAGAACAGGATATTTATATATTATATCACAAGTACAAGCTATATTCCTTTCTCTTATTTAAATTATAATTTTATAGTGTAAATGCATCGTTAGCAACAAAAAAAATGAAAGAAATGAAGGGGAACTTACATTTTCACGGCTTTTTTCTGATTTTCTGGGCAGCTGCTCTTCTCTTCTGACTCGCGATCGAAGCTGATATGAAGATCACGTGATTCGCGTTCTCGTCAGCTGATCGGTTGGTTATTCTTTTCGTCAGACGTTAATAATATATATTTTATAATGCTAGCATTCATCGCTAATTTAGGTGAAAGAGATTGAACTTAAACAGCGCCAGGTCGGAATCATAATTATTTTGGAAGAGTGTATTTATACACTCGATCTCATACCTGACGTAGACGGCGCTATTCAACAAATGCACAATCTTCAATATAAAAAATAAAACGGAAAGAACGCCTTGAACGCAGGCCAAAATGCCTAACGTCTTTCGGATGGTGACGTTAAAGGTCGGTCCCAGACGTAAATAATCATATCTGATTGATACACGTCTGACAAAAACTCAAATACACACACATACACACACACATTCTCCGCGGCATTAACAACTATCGTAAAGGGCGCTCCATTTATCAATAAAGATGGATGCTAAGCTGTCTATGGCGACAAAATTTGCCGCAAATATTTACGAAGAATTGTGAGAAATGGTCTGAAAATGCAACAAAAGAACCGGTGAGTACCGATTAAACATTATCAATTTATTTAATAGAACATATTTAAAGGAGAATGAAACTCTTGGAGCAAGTTAGCTTTTGTGAAAGCAGAAAAATCAAAGAATAAGATCAACAAAACTTTGAGTAAAATAGGACTAGCAATAAAAGAGTTATGAGCATTTGAATGTCGAGATCACTAATGCTATGGAGATCCTCCTATTGGCAATGCGACCAAGATCTGTGATGTCACACACGTACAACTCTCCCATTCGGACACTGAAAATATACTCCAAAACATCTCTTTTTGCTCATTCTAATCATATGACAAACGATTCATCAATGATATAATGTTGTGAAACCTCTGTACTTGTCATCTCATAAAGAAAACACCTAACATTGTGATAGCTACTCTATAAAAGTGAGAATATAAGTGAAATAAGTACTAAAGTAATGAGGGAGTTGTACGTGTGTGATATCACAGATCTTGGTCGCATTGCCGATGGGAGGATCTACATGGCACTAGTGATCTCAATATTCAAATGCTCATAACTTTCTTATTATTCATTCAATCTTCCTCAAACTTTCAACAATATGTTTCTTTTATTTTTCTCTTTGATATGGATTCAGCTAGTTTCAAGGGTTTCATTCTCCTTTAATGACTACAATGTAACAATTTCTAGATAATATTGCTTAGTTCTAAGCTAGGGCGGCCCAAATGCGCGTGAGTGGAGTCCCAGTTTATTAGCACGGGTAAGTATTGGGGTGTCGCCTAGAGTGGTCCATAGGCGGATCCAGGGCAGGAGGGGCCGGCCCCCCTATTTGGTGGAGCAAAAAATGAGAAAAAGGGGGAAAATGGGTGATTATTGTGCCCATCCAATTTTAAAGTTCAAAAGTATACATTTTTTTGCATATGAATTAATATTTCAATATTTGCCATTCATACAATATTGTACAATAAATGTTTAAACTTTAAAGGGGTACTCTAGGCTGAAAATATTAAATAGAGTAAAATTCACAGAGTAAAATGTTGAAAATTTAATCAAAATCGGATAACAAATAAAGTTATTGACTTTGAAACATTTGCATTATTCCAGTGAAACAGTTCTAGGCATGTCTTCATGAATATTCATTAGGTGGGCTGATGATGTCACATCTGATCTCCACTTTCCTGTTTCTTATGTTATTACATGAAATCTTATTTGCTTAAATTTCTTACATGTGTGTGAATGATATGAACCCCTTGTAATGAAACAAGCTGCAGCAATGAATATCTAATGCACTAAATCAGTTGTCAGTCCAATTTTTTAAGTTGTAGGCAGAAAACATTTGAATAAACCTACATGTTATTTAATTATGATATAATAATGCAAAAGGTCAAGTGGGGTATGACACCAGTTTTCTCATTGAAAATTTATAAAGACATGCCTAGAACTGTTTCACCAGAGTCAGGGGCGGAAATCTCTCCCAAAAGGTAGGGGGGACACAGGGGCGGATCCAGCCTTCGCCAATAGGGGGGGGGGGGCGTAAATTTGTTTCAGCCATATTTTCCCCGATCGGCAGCTCGAAGATGATTTGTGTTTGTTTCTTTGAAGGGGTAGTCCTCATTAGTCACTTCTTAGCTTTATTCTTATAAATTCATATATAATATCATAATCCTTATTTATATGATACGAGCGCGAAGCGCGAGCTAATTTTTAGGAAATTTATTATGTATTTTTTCCTAAAATTTGAACATTCTGGGCAATGTTTGTTATCCTGAAAAAATGTGTATGCAACTTAATAATTACTACGAACACAAAGCGCGAGCAGAAATAAACTGATGGAAAAGATACCTGTTAAAGACTGCATGCAGTTAGCATTTAACAATCAAATAATGCGATCGCGAAGCGCGAGCTGATTTTTTTTTACATTTTCACCTAAAGAATGGAAATTCTAAGCACTTTTTGTAACTGACTCTCAAGCAGAATATGTATATAAGTATAAGTAGACAATTGATGCGAACGCGAAGCGCGAGCGGAAAATTTCGAGATTTAAAAGGGACAATTTAATTATTAAATCAATATCATATTTATTAATGCCTAATGAGGGCGCGAAATCTGATGATATTATGGCATAAAAACTGGACATTTCACTTTTGTAATTTTGAATAGGATACATCAGTTAATATATTTTTAACCATTAATGCGAGCGCAAATCGCGAGCTGAAATTTTTGATAACCTGTCATGAAAAGGGGATTTTAAGTAGTTTGTTGTATAATCAATATTGAAACATACATAACTCGCCAATCAAAATGCCAGCGTGCAGCGCTAGCTGATACGTCTTGACAATCAGACTTGAAAAGAGATATTTTGAAAACTTTATGGAATACACGAAAATAATAGGTACCTGATAAATCAAAATTTGCGAGCGCGCAGCGCAAGCAGCAATGTTGATAAAATTATTCAGACCATAAAACTGACATTTTTACAGAGCACTTTTTAAAAACCAATTTGTAAATCACACAAAATAATGAAAGTTCCATTTCCGAGGTGAAATATGTTTGTATATTGACTTCCAAACTTGATATTTGAGCTCCATATTGAACAAGATATGTAAATCACCTAACAGGCAATGCGAGCGCGAAGCGCGAGCGAAAATTTTATATAGTGGCACGAAAGATTCTTTTTATTTTCCAAGTCTTCCCCTCATCTTATTTTATGCACTCGTCGTCCTTCTCTTCTTTTTCTCCTCTTTTCCCTCCTTTTTTCATTTTCCTTCTTTCTTTTCCTTTTTTTCTTTTTTTGCTCCGCCAATAGGGGGGGGGGGGCTCCCCCTGGATCCGCCTATGGGGACAAGGGGTGGGAAAATTTGACAAGCAAAAAAAAAGGTTATCATCCCAAAAGTACGGTCATCTCGTCCCAAAATACATGTTTTATTCCGATTTAGAATGATGTATTTCTTACCATCATAAAAGACAAAAAATAGTAGGGGGGACATTTGATATTGTGTCCCCCCCACTGTTTTGAGTAGGGGGGACACGTCCCCCCTGTCCCCCCTGGGATTTCCGCCCATGACCAGAGTAATGCAAATCTTTAAAATGCCATAACTTTGTTAACACTGGTAGGTGTTTCATAAAGCTGTAAGTTAAGAGCGACGTGAAGAATGACTGGTGATCATTTCTTGTGGTAAATTGTATATACCAAAATAATCATTGGCGATGGTTTAGCCCATAAGGTAAGAAAGGATCACCAGTCCTTAAAGTCGCGTACGAACAGCTTTATGAAACGGCCCTCTTGTCTGAATTTGATTAAATTGTCAGTGTTTTGTTTATCTGATTTTTCTTTATCTGTTCAAATCATTATTTTGACCCTGGAGCATCCCTTCAATTCATGTCTAATTTGCATACATGTAATTGCAAGAGTAATGGTGAAAAGTAAAAGATCAATGACTGGAACAATTTCCATAATATGCGTGTCAAGTTTTTAGGTTATTAACCAGTTGAATCTCAAGTTATTACAATTTTGCATATTAATTCATTCGTACAAATCAAAATTTCTTTATCATCTTGGTTGCATATTATAATTATGCTCACAAAAACAACAGATATAAAATTAAGTTACCAACTCTACATCTGTGTGAAATTTGGTGTGATTATTTATTTGCCCCTCCTGTTTCAATTTATGTAATTTTTGCATAGTAATTGAGCAATTTTTCCCATTATGTACAAATTAACTTATTTATCATCTAATTTGCATATTATAATTATGATCACAAGAAGAACAGATATGAAATAAAGTTACAAACTCTACATCTGTAAAATTTGGTGATTATTTGCCCCTCCTGTTTCAACTTACGAAGTATGACATTTGTGCATATTAATTAGCTTGGCTTAGTCATACAGCCATTTTCCTATGGGTCCAAAGGTCAAAATCTGTGTTTTTCTACATTTTCAAATTTCCATCCAGGTTTTATAGTGAATGGGTACATGGGTCGGAAGACAGTCTTTGAATGCTTCAGCGCCTGATTAGCAGCACTTCAAATCATTGTAATGTTATTTTGAATAGGGATTTTCTTTTCAACTCGTGTTTGTCTTCATGTATAATTTTTTTTTTAATTTATCTAGAGCCAGAATCAGACAATTTCTCACTAAAAATGAGTGGTATGCAAGAGGCATTTATCAAGTTTCTCGAAAGAAGAAAGAGAGTAATAGAAGGTATGGGTACTCTTCTTTTTTTTCATGTATGTTATGTACATCAACAACAGGTTTTTCTGCACGTTGAATGCATGATCTGGAGTTAAATATGTACATTGTAGGAATTTAAAGATTTTAAAAGTTGATTTTGTCACGAAGGTATAAAAATTTATGAGAGAAATATGAAGCATTGTGATGTGATATGGCCAAGTGGATTTGTCTCTGAACTTTGAAACTTGGGGTAATTGGTTCGAATCCAAGCCGTCGTGTATGTAGTTTCTTTCTAAAGCAAGGAATTTACCCACATTGGCCTGCACTCAACCCAGGTGTTAGGTGAATGGGTATCAAACAGGATAAGCGGTCAACTCCACCCCCTAAAAGTGTTGATTTTAAGAAATATAGACAAATCAAACTAGCATAATGCTGAAAATTTTATCATAATCGGATTCAAAACAAGAAAGTTGTAACATTTTAAATTTTCGCTTATTTTTCCCAAAACAGTGATATGCACAACTCAGTGACATGCAAATGATATAGTCGATGATGTCCCTCACTCACTATTTCTTTTGTTTTTTATTGTTTGAATGATAAAATATTTCATTTTTATACGCTTTTCCTAGATGGGACGCATTATGGTATCACGCTCGGTGTCCGAACATCTGTCTGTCCGTCCTTTAACTTTTCCTTGTAAATGCGATAACTTGACTTAACCTAGCTCATATAGTTTGGTGTGTATGATACTAGCATAGATTGATTTTGAGGTCAAAAACTCAAAGGTCAAGGTCACAGTGACATATTTTCATCTTACCCTTTTGCAGTCCCTGTAAACGTGATAACTTCAGTTTATTTCACTTAACCGAGGCTCATATAATTTGGTGTGTATGATACTAGCAGGGATCACAGGAAGACTTTTGATTTTGAGGTCATGAGGTCAAAGGTCAAGGTCATCGTGACATATTTTCATCTTACCCTTCTGCATGCAGTCCTTGTAAACCTGATAACTTCAGTTTAACTTAACCTACATGTAGTCTCATATAATTTGGTATGTATGATACTAGCATGGATCCCAGGAAGCCTATTGATTTTGAGGTCAAAAGGTTAACCACTTGACTGCTATAGGCTGTAATGCGCACTGACCCCCCTGGTGCTACTGAATGGGACTAACAAGTTAGATCTCTTTGGGATTACAACCGACAGCAACTTGAGGGGAAAATGTAAATAATCACATCACTTTCTTCATCACTATTTCCAATATCCATACAAAAAAATCATCCTCCCCTTCTGACACAGATCTTTCACTAAATTTATTACTCCTATCGTCTAAAGTTTCGTCAAAATCCTTCCGATTCACTTCTCCACTGTGAGTCGCCATTTTGAACTGAGCGCTGTACACTATCACGATGGAAAAGTGAATACAAACATTTATAAATCACTGCAAAAGTTTCGATAACTTTTGTGGAATAGGGCCATCTGGTGACCATAGTCTGAAAAATGATATACATGTGCTGTTTTCATCGTAGGGGTATTAACAGCGCAGTGCTGACATCTCAAACAGAAGATAGGTCAAGAACGTAATATTATGTGCCCCGCACAGATCGTACACTCGCCCAGCAGGTAATGTTACGTGCTACGCAGTCAAATGGTTAAAGGTCAAGGTCACACTGACATGTTTTCATCTTCTTCTGAAGTCATTGTTAAAGCGATAACTTTAGTTTAACGTAACCTAGGCTCATACAATTTGGTGTGTATGATACTAGCATAGTTACTAGCAATTCTATTGATTTTGAGATCAGAAGGTCAAAGGTGAAGTTGCCACCTCTCACTTTTCTTGCTTGACCAATAACTCCATTTTCTGCATTACAGACGGGCATAGTATGTGCTTTTTTAAGGGGGGGGTGGGGCCTTATAGACAATGCAGGTTTTAACATTTGTCTCGTTTGTTGTTTAACTTTTTTCAAAACTTTCTGATGTATAATTTATGTTCTAAAATATTAATGTGAATTATACATAATTTTGTGAGTCATATCAAGCTTTTCCAAAGGTTTTTTTTTCCGTTATCAATCTTTGTACACGATGAACATTCTTTATTCACTATTGTTTCAATTTTAATATTTGTATGTACATGTACATACGTGTATGCATTGTTTGTAATAATTGTGTAAATATGTTATGAGAATGGAATGAATAAATTATAAATTTAATTTTACAATTTATTTATTATTTATAATTTGCTTCAAATTTTATTTCATAGGTTATGAGAGTGCAAACCCTCAAGTGCAGGTAATTTTTAAAGAATATCTATCTGTCTCAGACTAGGGATAATTATTTGTTGTTGTTATGTTTCACTAATTCTTATGTCTCATTGATCTACAATTTATGATTTTACACACAAACAGACACACACACACACAAAACAAATTACATTTATACATGTTTTGACTGGTCAAAACCTTTGAAAACTTCTGAAAACTGGTAATCAATGGTGTAAGAGTTTAAAATATCCTGTCAAGTACTGTATTGAAGAAAAAGAAATCCCTGCATATTCTGCTTTGTGACCATATTTCCAGTTTGTCATTCCAGTATTGATATCAATTTAAGGGTTTATGATATGTAATAGGAAACTTAGCAAAGAACAAAAATGTATAATGATCCCAATATTAAGAATGAAAGTCAATCATATAGGGCTACATTGTACAAAAAATTGTTATCAATTGTTTATAAACCTAAACGAGTGTATACCTATTTTGGTCAATTTGCTCCTTTGAAATGGGGGGTGTTAGGGTAGCACTTACAATGTAAATGCCGAGTTGCGTACGGTGAGAAAGGTTTTACTGCATTGGTCAGATTGTGTCTTGAGGACGGGTACTAATGTGTATCTATCAATAAGATCATCGCACATTGCATATCATGTATTCATCAGCATTTAAGTTTGACTTAAAGGAGAATGAAACCTTTGGACCAAGATAGCTTGTGTGAAAACAGAAAAATCAAAGAAACAGATCAACGAAAGTTTGAGAAAAATCGGACAAATAATAAGAAAATTATGAGCTTTTGAATATTGTGATCACTAATGCTATGGAGATCCTCACATTGGCAATGCGACAAAGATGTGTGATGTCACTCTTGAACAACTCTCCCCATTACTTGAGTATATATTTCACTTAAATTGCCTCTTTTATTACATATCTATCAGTAGAACATGTATTCTTTCTATAGGAGGGCATGTAATACAGATTTTTAAACAATACATCATGGATAAAGAGTTTGTATCACAATACGAAAAAGCAAAAAGACACATTTTCAGGGTATTTCATAGTCCATCAAAGGGAAAGTTGTTCATGTGTGACATCACACATCCTTGTCGCGTTGCCAATGGGAGGATCTCCATAGCATTAGAGATTGCAATATTCAAATGCTCATAACTTTCTCATTATTTGTCCTACTTGTTCCAAAGGTTTCATTCCCCTTTAAGTCATACTTAAATATTTGTTAAACACTTCCAGGATTATTACAGTATCTTGTTTTCCCCTTGAAATGTAAATGAAATTCAATGAAAAATGCAGGCATGAAAATTCTCCGCGTTTCCGCGGATTTCCGCGTTTTTTGTTTGCTGAATTTCCCCCCCCCCCCAAAAAAAAAAAAAAAAAAAAAAAAAAAAAAAATCAATTTTTTTTAAACCAGGGAAGTGCTATTGCTATTCTTTAGTATTTTTTAGTTTTTTTTAATTGAATTTTGGACAAAAAATCCATATAAATACTTCATTACAATCATTCAACTCAAACAGGTTTTTGGAGTTGTAAAATTGATAAAACCCAGGAGCTTAAGGGGGCGTTGCCCCCTGGACCCCACCCGTTAGCAGCGAGCGGCAAGCCGCTCGCCCGGTGGGCTTTGCCCACCGTCTTGTCAACTACATTTCCAAAACCCTTTCAGCTTTTTTTTTCATACCCAATTTTCATGCCTGAAAATGCAATGTATGAAATCATGCCCTTTTCTTTATTTACAGTCAGAAGTCAATCAATATCAACGGGAAACTACGTCAGCTGAGTATACTGAGGGTAAGTCTGCTACATGGTGACACTATGGTTAAGTTGTCATTTTTATTTTTACAGTTTGTTCCAGCATCCTGTGGTGCAATTTTTTTATTCAAGAATGTAAACAGATATATAGGTGGCCATTTTATTTGATTCTGGATGTACTCATTTTAAAATCGTTACCAAAACTGGCATTTATCTTCACAACCTTAATTGCTTGATATTTTATTAATGAAAAATACTTGAAGTTTGAGTCCTTGTTTCATTTTATGTCATGTCTGTCAGTTGCATAAAAAGTAAGGTTTTTTCCCCACAAAATACTTTTTTTCTCTCTAAATACTTCATTGTAATTGGCTTCTCTATTGTGTATTGGATGTTCATACTAGGCCAGGCTATTGTAGTTAATCTTACATGGGAGGGGGATGGGCAAGACCCACCCCCCCCCCCCCACACAGAATTTCAGTGATTAAAATTTCTGATAATTAATTTTCCAAAATATTTGGTATTTTCTTTGATAATTGCTTTTCTGGAAATTATAGAGCTAGTTTTTAATCAAGAAATAAAGGAGCATACACTGTTAAAAGTTTTGGTCTAAACACTATTTATGGCCATTCTAGCAAATTTGGTAATACAAAAAATTAGAATAAAAGAATTTAAATTTCCTTTTTTTTTTGGAAGAATAATGATAATTTTCATGTAATGGTGTGAATTTTGGTTTGAAGCAGAATTTGCATTAAATTTGTACATGAACTTGCGTTTTTATCCCCCAGCAATTTTATGTTCAACACGCAATTTGATACATTGCAGACTTCGAAACCATGAACCCAGGTCAGGTATTGCAAATTGGTTCAGAAAATCTGCCTGGAAAAACTTTGGGAACCTGGAATTTTAAATTTTGAAGTTTGAAGGGGTGAAGTTTTTATAAAAGTGCAATATGTCGATATCCTCTTCACCGCCTAGTTATATTTCTCCTTCAATCTGGACAGTGCCATGATTGTTGCTGTCAATGCACAATTCATTGTGTATGTTTGAGTGTCTGTTTAATCTGTTCTGCTTCTATTTATTTTGTTTCAAGGCAAGAAGAGAAGGAGGATACGCAAATGTTTTTTGTGTGGGATGATGATTCCACGCATGTCCATGCACATCACCAGAAAGCATGCTAATCTTACACTACAAGAGAGACATGAATACCGAGAAATTATGCTCAGAGAGTAAGTTTATTATTGGGTTGGGGAGGGGAGGGTAAAAAAAAATTAAGTGCGACTTAGATAGAGTCCTGGGGCCGATTCCAGGAAACGGTCTTTGCAAGAAATGTCTTTGTATCGTCCATTTAATACAATGGGCCGTGTGAAACGCATTTTTAACATATTACCTGCAAACAAATTTGATTTGTCCATTAGAGTCAACGAAATTATTGTTTATAGAATGATGTATCTCATAAAATTGTATGAAAATGTGATTTAAAAGTGATTTATGTAGGTTCAGGAGATCCCTTAAAACATATCTATTCAATGCATAAAGTACCAACTTTGAACTAATGGTCCAATATAAATATCTTGATGACTTTATTCTTACCTTACACTATTTCTTCTTTAAGCGCATAGGACATGCTTTGCTATGTGTCATGCGCTATACAAGAATTGAGCATTATTATTATTATTATTAAAAGCTCACTTTTATTTGTTTATCATAAATTTCAGAAATATCCCACATATACAGCTTATCTTAAAAGATGAGCGACACAAAGGCCGATCGTTGATTGTGCAATTGTCCCCTGCTCAAACAGGAAATACGCAGGTTTTAACATGTGGTCGGATATTGGAAAAGGTTACCGGTATTTATAAAAGGGCCTACAACTTTCTTGAAAAAAATAATTGTCTTTTTAAATCTCAATACGGTTTCTGTAGTGACCATTCAACAGAACTGGCTCTCCTTGAATTAACTAATAAAATTACTGACTCTTTTGAACGCGATTCATTCGCGATTGGAATATTTATTGACCTGTCAAAAGCGTTTGACACGATTGATCATACTATACTTTTATCAAAACTTAATAACTATGGTATTCGTGGGACTGCCCTTGATCTTTTCACTAGTTACCTCTTAAATCGTAAGCAATGTACTTTATTTAACTCTGTTCAGTCCGAATATAGGACAATTACATGCGGAGTTCCACAGGGGTCATTACTTGGCCCGCTCTTATTTATTTTATTTATCAATGACATGTACCGTTCATCAGACCTTCTTTCCTTTATCATGTACGCTGACGATACGAACATAGTTTATTATTCTGATAAAAACTTTACCACTTGTGTGAAACTGTTAATACCGAATTGAGTATTGTCTGTAAATGGTTCAGTGGAAATAAACTCACATTCAATTACAAATAATGCAATTACATTATATTCCGTAACTCTACAAGGCATATAGATTTTAATCATGTAGAAGTTAGGCTTAATAACCAAATTATTCCCAGAGTTGAAAATACAACATTTCTTGGTATTATCATTGACAGTAATTTAACTTGGTCACATCACATAAATGAAATTGAAAACAAGGTAGCGAAAAATATCGGAATTATATATCGCCTAAGCTTTTATCTTCCTAAACCGGTCATACGTACATTATATTGCTCTCTAATCCTGCCATATTTTTATTATTGTAATTTGGTCTGGGCTAACACATACCAAACCCATCTTAAAAAATTATGTTCCCTTCAAAATAAAATTTTGCGTATAATTTCTGAGAACGACATCATACCACCAACAGACACGAAATCTTTATTTCATTCCCAGAAACTGCTGAAATTAAACGACATCAATAAACTTCAGCAATGTAATTTTACGTACAGGTGTTTAAATTCTCTAACTCCAGAAAATTTTCGTAATTTCTTTACACATGTATCAAATATACATCATTTTGATACCCGAACAAATAACCAAATATATATTCCTAAACACAGAAAGATTATCTTTCAACACAACATCCGTTATTCTGGCCCAAAAATATGGAATGATCTTCCGGACTACATAAAAAAATTATTGTCAGCAACTAGCTTAAAATTTAAAATTAAAAAAATGATTTTATCATCCTATGCTTGAATATCATACCTTATATTCCTTTTGATCTTTAGTTAACATAAATAATGTGCAACTGTTGCGGCGTTATAATTTTTTTTTCTCTCTCTCTCCATCATAAATTGTTGTACGCTCCATTTGCTCGTTACTCGGTAACTCATGCCCGCCTTCCTGCTCACTTCTCCCTCTCTCGTCTTCGTCTTCTTCCCGTTTTCTTCCCTTTTCTCTTTTCCTAGCCCTTCTTATCTTTGTGTTGTATTTTGTGTATTGTATATATTTGTCCACAGGCGTATCCCGTCACAAGCATGTGCTTCTAGGGACCTACGCCTTCCTCTGTACACATAAGTTATATATATATATATATATTCTTTATGGAAATCGCTTTTTCATGTGAATTTTTGTTAACAAAAATGAAGAAATTTTGTAAAATGGAGGAAAATAAATGAAATGAAAAAAATGCAGTTGTATGCTTCTCATGCTATTATACGCTTTTCACACTGCATTTCCTGAACCCCATCCTTAACCCTGGACTGTCCTTAACCCCATACTATTTTTTTTTGTTTGGTTTCACACTGTCTTTCTTAACCCCATACTATTTGTTTAGTCGGGGTCAACGCCATAATCCCGGACTATTGCATAGCTCATGAATATTATTGATGATTTTGCCACACAGAGCGCGATTAACCTACAATTTTGACTTTTGTGATTTGCTAATGCTTTGCCCCATTTTTCCTTAGCCAGGTTTTGTTTCACACTGCATCTCTTAGCAATGCAATAAGCTGGCTAACCCTGCTTTTATGCAGGGCCAGATAGTACCTTACTTTTACCGTGAAAAACCACTTTGCTAAAACGTGTGAAATTGAAGAGGGCTAAGCCTAACCCCTGGATACTGGTGGGGCTAAGGCCCCCCCCCCCTCCCCGACTCTTAGCTCCACCAATTTCCCAGGGTTAACTTAAGGAAAATATATGCAGTGTGAAAAGCATGTTTGTATGACCAATAAAGTGATACATCGTGTACTGCTTGCTATGGGGAATCTTAAGTGTGACTCTTTAGAGGTTGTTGCAAGAAAATACTTGCAATCAATGAGAAATTACTGATGCAGATTTAAAAATCAATTTTAACTAAAGCTTATCAATGCCCACCTATTGTTCTCGCGTTCGTGCGTACGGTCCTGGAGATTGGTATAAATAGAGTACGTCATCAGATAATTTTCGTCACTTGATAAAGAGTTGCAGCGGCACTCGAAAGCTCGTGAACTTGTAAGCTAGTGAACACTTTTTGCGAGAGTGATCACGAATTTCCTAGAAAGCCAGTGAACACTTTTTGCGAGAGTGATCACGAATTTCCTTGTTGACCATAGTAGATTGCGAGACAAATGAATACCCTCTAGCGATTAAAGCTTATCAATTTACACGTTTTGATGCAAGAAGCAGACCACTGATCTATTGCAAATTTGCACTGAAATGAAGGACTTTCTTTTTATTTTGGGACCTTAATTTGACTTGCAATCAGTTGCAGGTTTCTATTAATTGCAGTAACTCCCTTTTAGCAACGGCTAAACCCTAAATAGACTGGGCTATTTTGGCGCCTACGAAGACTGGTGGGGGTGGGGGTGTTGTAATCAATCTCGGTTGTCTATCGCGTGATTGCAACGAAAATTGAAATGCGTCGGTCATTTATTATCCAATGACGAGCACTAATGACTACTTGTATTGACTGGTCATGGAATTAAGATGAGGATGATTTATTGCATGTATGGTACAATGAAAAACAAGGATCAACATCACCATCTTATAAAACATATACTAGATATACATCATATTGCTGTAGCATTGTATTGTCACAGTTAGGATAGACTATCTGTCTCACGACCGGGAGGTCGAGAGTTTAAGCCTCGGCTTTGTCAGACCAAAATACGTAAAAAATATTGGAGTTGCTGCTACCCTGTTTGGCTTTTCAACAATGCCAGGAATAGTGTTTTACCGATCTGGCGCTGCACAGTGACTACCGGGCCCACCATCAATTTGGCAAAAATAATTTGTGGAGTATTCATATTGCAGATTTCATTTTGAACAATAAACTATGGATTTTCATTTTTCATTTTTTTTCCACATTAGAAACTGTTCCTAGTGCATCTCATACTACTGCCTCCATGATTTGTATTAGAATTAATATAATTTGTCCTTTTTCTTCCTCAAGGAAACCAGTTCTGAAAGCAAATGGCGAAAACAAAATTAGGAAACTTTTGAAATGCCCTCTTTGTCCTGCAATTACACAAAGGATTGATAATCATATCGTGAAGATCCATGGCAAGAAGCGTGGCTCAAAAATAACGAAGGCTCTGACTGCGAAAGCAAGAGGTATGTTTCCAGTTTTGTTATGTAACAAGAACAACTTAGTGATTCATGCTTATTTTACAGGGGAGGGCCAAGGGGGTGTCATGTAGCATAATAAGTTCAATATGTTTGAAATTTATTAAACTTTTCAACTCTTTTTTTTTCTTAATGTTCATGTAATATTTATATGAAGCACACATCTTTATAGAAAGAAAGAACACCACTGTAACAACTATTCTCTTTAATGAAGCAAATTCATTTTTAAGTGTGACAGTATGTTGATTTAGTTCTACCTGTTTTTCTCACCAGAATTAGAGGCCCAGAGAGCTGCCACTAGTGAACAGAACAAGACAATAGACGAGACGGAAGAGGACAAGACACTACACGAGACGGAAGAGGACAGGACAATAGACGAGACAGAAGAGCACAGGACGAAAGCCAACATGACAAAACAATTCAGCACCGGAAGTGATGGATTTGAAGAATCTGGAGAAGACAGGATGGAAGAGGCAGAAGGTATGTATATTAACCCTACTTACTTGGAGGAGAGAGTTAGGAAGAGGACAGCAGGGATGGGGAGGGGAATCCAAGATCTGTACATACCGTCCTGGGCCCCTTAAATGATAATAATAGCAGGGCCCGTTGGGGGAACAGTTTTCGGAAATGAAGTGGCTACCCTGGGTAAATATGCTATCATTATTATTATTAAAAATCACATGATAAACAAGACTGTCTAACCTCTATCGTAAGTCAAAGCCCCTTCTTTCGTTTGGAAGTTCCGCATGCAGCCTTGTATGACCAGTCCTCTTCTTAAAAGACAAAACAGTGTGAAATGCAGGAAAGCTGCTACGAAAAGACATTTGGTTCCCTTGTATTTGGCTTCCTGTAAAAAGACAGAATTTTGACAAGTTACCTAACCCCATTCAAGCTACTTGGTCTACTATCAATTAGGTCTGATAGTCTCTTCTCTAGTGGTCTGATTAGTTACCTAACACCATTCAAGCTACTTGGTCTACTATCAATTAGATCTGATAGTCTCTTCTGTAGTGGTCTGATTAGTTACCTAACACCATTCAAGCTACTTGGTCTACTATCAATTAGGTCTGATAGTCTCTTCTCTAGTGGTCATATTAGTTACCTTACACCATTAAAGCTTCTTGGTCTACAATTAATTAGGTCTGATAGTCTCTTCTGTCGTGGTCTGATTAGTTACCTAACACCATTAAAGCTTCTTGGTCTACTATCAATTAGTTCTGATAGTCTCTTCTGTAGTGGTCTGATTAGTTACCTAACACCATTCAAGCTACTTGGTCTACTATCAATTAGATCTGATAGTCTCTTCTGTAGTGGTCTGATTAGTTACCTAACACCATTCAAGCTACTTGGTCTACTATCAATTAGATCTGATAGTCTCTTCTGTCGTGGTCTGATTAGTTACCTAACACCATTCAAGCTACTTGGTCTACTATCAATTAGGTCTGATAGTCTCTTCTCTAGTGGTCATATTAGTTACCTTACACCATTAAAGCTTCTTGGTCTACAATCAATTAGGTCTGATAGTCTCTTCTGTCGTGGTCTGATTAGTTACCTAACACCATTAAAGCTTCTTGGTCTACTATCAATTAGTTCTGATCGTCTCTTCTCTAGTGGTCTGATTAGTTACCTTACACCTTTAAAGCTTCTTGGTCTACAATAAATTAGGTCTGATAGTCTCTTCTGTAGTGGTCTGATTAGTTACTTAACACCATTAAAGCTACTTGGTCTACTATCAATTAGGTCTGATAGTCTCTTCTCTAGTGGTCATATTAGTTACCTTACACCATTAAAGCTTCTTGGTCTACAATCAATTAGGTCTGATAGTCTCTTCTGTCGTGGTCTGATTAGTTACCTAACACCATTAAAGCTTCTTGGTCTACTATCAATTAGTTCTGATAGTCTCTTCTCTAGTGGTCTGATTAGTTACCTTACACCTTTAAAGCTTCTTGGTCTACAATAAATTAGGTCTGATAGTCTCTTCTGTAGTGGTCTGATTAGTTACTTAACACCATTAAAGCTACTTGGTCTACCATAAATTAGGTCTGAGAGTCTCTTCTCTAGTGGTCTGATTAATTACTTAACACCATTAAAGCTTCTTGGTCTACTATCAATTAGGTCTGATAGTCTCTTCTGTAGTGGTCTGATTAGTTACCTAACACCATTAAAGCTACTTGGTCTACTATCAATTAGGTCTGATAGTCTCTTCTGTAGTGGTCTGATTAATTACTTAACACCATTAAAGCTACTTGGTCTACTATCAATTAGGTCTGATAGTCTCTTCTGTAGTGGTCTGATTAGTTACCTTACACCATTGAAGGTATAGTGTAATGTGTATGATTGGTTGATCTCAGACAAGGGCAATGAATCAATTTTGAAATTATTACATTCATTAAATACCTATATTATTGCTCTATTTTATCACGGAAAAGAAACTTGCATAACTTCTTTATTTTCATGATATTGAGGGGTTAAACATTTATTATAACAGATCTCGGTTAACCTATTATCCTTGGAACATTCTTGTTGACGCCCTTGGGTTAAAAAATAAATTGATATTAGAACACCGTTCGAATCATGCATATTGATGAATACGTCATGACGCATGCGCAGTATCAAGAAATCCCTGTATCAACAAAGTGCAGTACTGTGTGTATAGCTGAGTAGAAAGCAAAACGGTGCGTGCAGCCTCAATGAGCCGATGCTAGCCGGCTGGCGACACGCTTGCGCTCTGTATTAGTTTCAGATATAATCCACTATTAGCGATAGCACATACAGGATAAGAATATCATACTGAGCTACAGCTCCATGATTGTATCATACGTGGATAAGGATTCAGACACGTTGATTATCGGACGTGAATGACGAAGCAAAGGATTGCCCAAATACGGCTTACTTTCGGAATCTTACGTCATGAATCTGAAACTACTCCAAGACTAAAAGAGATACGAGAATCCCAGATATGGGCAAGGGCGGAGTTTGATTTTTATTCATGTAGATTGTAGCTCTTTTATTCACCTTTTCCCTTCATATATAGCTTGGCGTACTAAATACGGGAACTAGAGCGAGGCGCTAGCGCAGCTTACTGTATACTGACGATCCTTGGCCCTCCCCAAAGGAAAGGGGGAGGGAGGAGAGAGAAGAAAGAAAGAAGTGGATTGGTGAAAGAAAATCAGGAGAACCATCAGAAAGAGATCTGAATACAACATACCCTAATTCAATATTTTGGTGTTTTTTATCTTTCCTGAATGTTTCAGTCAGTTTCAGATTCTTTGGCTCCACTCACAAAGTACAGAGGAGAAATTGGAAAAAAAGTTAAACCAAAAATATTTAAAACTCTAAACAGACGGCCACCACCATTCTGTCTACAGCCAAGCATGAAGGGAAAGGGCGAATAGAAAAACGATTACTTTCAGTGCGGGTTCTACGATATAGAACAGGGTTTGTTTAATACGGGGTTAAATATAGGCCTAATAGCTCTATGGTAAAACATATAATGAAGATGCAACCCCAATGCAATGCAACACTTGACTATTCTTTGTTTGTTTAGATTGAACTCACGAGGTGGCAATTTGACAATTTTCAATTCCAACTTGCAACACTTGGGACACAAATAGTTTAATACTTTAATGTCTTCATAATATATTCCACAAATCTAGAGAGTATGATGAAAATGACATGGATTTTGAATGTTCGTGGGCAAAACAACTGAACCATTCGCATTTTAGACGGTATTATTAGACTTTTGCACATTTTGGGCGCATTTTCTGTGATTTTCATTTCAACTTGCATGACTTTGGACACTCATAGTTAAAAAACAAGCACATGGACCCTATATTTTTAACTTTCCTACACCTTTGATATGCATTCCTCTACAATGTAGCAGAATTTGATGAAAATGACTTGGATTTTGAAAAAAGTGCAGCTAACAAAATACTTTTTAAATTTTTTAGTAGATTCACATCTTTGAAGATTTGCTTTTTCTGACTTTTTGCACCGTTCTTGCCAAAAGAGGGCGCTGCTGACTCCAAATAGATATAGTTTTACCAATTAAAAGACGTTCTCTTACTTTGGTATACACTTTGTTATATATCTTGAAAACTTGATGAAGTTTGATGCGGTACCCACTGAGTAAAGGTGGTTTAAACTCATTTGGTGAATTCATGAGGTCTAAGAGAGGCACAATTCTCTTAATTGCGCAAGATTGCATATCATTCAAATACGGTGACTTTGAAGAACCGTAGAAAAAAACTAAGCACATGAACCTATATTATTTTTTGCATTTTCATAATGCATAGATACCAGAATAACTCTCTGCAAAATTTGGTGAAAATGGCATGGACTTCATTTTAACTGTAGAACGTCCTTAAGCGCCTGCATGTTTTGGTAATAATAAAGAGTCACCTTGGCAGTTTCTCTTCATTTTTAATGATGTTGAGAATCAGGAAATCTTAAAGCCACCGCACATCTAATGACCCGACTGGGTGACGGGAGATGTGACGTCACAGCTCTTGTCAGCTTAATAGTCGCAGACCGGTCAGAGACAAGTCGCAAGGAAATTCGGAAGGATTGGACGTGTCAAATCCTTATGACTGGATCGCAAGCTCCATCCAACTTCCAGCCAATCAGACAGCAAGTTGTGCGACGCGTATATGATAAACAATGCGCATACGCAGTAGTAAGTGCATTTTCTCAGTTGTTATGGCAAAAAGCAAAAAGCGCATGAGTGAGTCTCGGAGACAGTGGGGTAGTTGGATCGCAAGGTGTGCGGTGTCGAGGCTTATGACTACCTTGCGATTCATCTCCCCTCACTCAGTCACAAGCCAGTCGCCGACCAGTTGGGTCGTAAGGTGTGCGGTGGCCTTTAGAAAGGGACAAAAATGTCCGGATGAATATTTCACCACTCCCATTGAAGGATGTTGTTTAGTTCCTGAATTATTAAAATAAGTTTGATTGAAGCTAATCAATCCTCTCTCTACTATTCTAATGATTCAGCACTGTTGAAAATTGAATTGGATTGAATTAAATTTATTTGGCTACATTGAAAATCAACATTAAAATCATTTATAATCGCAAAGAAAATAATTTCCCGGGGTTAAGCTTAGCCCACTTCGTTTTCACACTACGTTTTAGCAAAGTGGGCTAGCACGGTAAATAGTACGGTACCATCTGGCCCTGCAAAAAAGCAGGGTTAGCCGGCTTATTGTGGTGCTAGCACCGCAATTGCGGTGCTAAGAGATGCAGTGTGAAAACGAAACAGGGCTAAGGAAAGTGGGGCTAAGCATTAGCCAATCACAGAAGTCGAATTGCACGTTAATCACGCTCTGTATAGTAAAGTCATCAATATTCATGAGCTGAGGGATAGTCCGGGGTTAAGGCATTAACCACGGTTGAGCAGATAGTATGGGGTTAAGAAAGACAGTGTGAATCGAAAAAAAAGATCGCATGGGGTTAAGGATAGTCCGGGTTTAAGGATAGTATAGGGTTAAGGAAATGCAGTGTGAAAAGCATATAATGGGACGTTGCAAGAAAGTTGAGTTGCAATTGAGTGCAAAGCTTGCGCTTGATCTACGTTCAATTGACCAAACGCAACTTGTTCTTGCAACAGGATTGAGCGTAACTTGCGTTCAATAGCAGATTTGCGTATAATCAGAAGACTTGCGCTCAATTTTGGGAGTTGCGTTCGATTTGCGTTCAATCGCAAGTTTCTTGCAACACCCCATAAGTTTGATATCAAAGCTAGAACTTATATCATCATAGAATGAAATCTGAAGCAACTAGCCCCTCCACACCCCCCAGAATGTTTGGTTGCTGTAACAGAGGGGGTGGGGGGATAGGGTCAGTTAGTAATAATGAAAGCTCTTCAATTTTTTTATATGTGTGCATACTGCATGCAGGGACTCATAAAAATTGCAGATTGGAGGACAAAGATACCAGTCTTCATGATTTTGTCTGATTTTAGGCTTTTATAACGTCCCAATTTCAGGCCATTTCAGGCTTTAAAATTCTTCATCACATATGGGGCTTTCAATGTTCTGGGGCTGTTTCATACAGCTGTTTATAAGTTAAGACGGTCTGGTGATCCTTTCTTGTAAACGATATTCACCGTTAAGTGTTCATTGGTGATTATCTAGTGCGTAAGAAAGGTTCACCAGTCGTTCTTAAAGTCGCTTTTAACTTACGAACAGCTTTATGAAACAACCACTAGGCTTCGTTTCAGGTCCAGTGAATAAAACTGACTGGTATCTCGACCTATAGTACAAATGGCCTGCTCATAAATAATTGCAACAACTCAACTTGCATTTATCATCCATACACAGGGATACCAAATAATAGCTACGGTAAAGAGCTCGTCAGGGCGTTTGTGAAGCATCGTAGAAAGATGAGAAAGAGGGCAGGATGTGAAGATGACAGGAAGGAAGACTCTGGAAAACAAATAACCAGGATGCTGAAGTGGGCCGGGGGATTAGATTTGGTTACAAAGAAGGAGGTTCTTAATCAGTAAGTATCATTGCTGGTGGATGTTTCTTAAAGCTGTCTGTGAGTTACGAATGACGTTTGCAAATAACTTGCGATATATCCATATTAACCTGGGGGGCGTTTCATCAATATTTTCGTCCGACAAGTTGTCAGATCTGACAACTTTCCTGGAATCTGATTGGTTGAGAAGCACTGTTACTATAGTAACTGTCGGATAAAACAGGACTTGTCGGATAAAACATCCGACAAGTCCTTTCATGAAACGCTCCCCAGATTTGGCACCTGTAAACATGTTCCAGTCGTGGGTAAATTCATGCATAACTTTGCAGCTTTGTGAAACCTTACCTTGGTAAATGTGATGGGCTAAAAATCACTTTCCAGTCTAATTGAATGACACTATCTTTCTAAAGCAAAGCTGTAGATATTCATCCAATAGCTTGCAGAGGAAGAGATAGTTTGGCTCGTCACCCAAGATAGGTGATTAATTGCTTTAAACCTATCTAGGCCGGGGTATTTTGGGAGTTCATATGGCCGGGGGGGGGGGGGGGGGGGGCCTTGAGATCTCGGCCGTTGATTGCGCGATCGCACCGAAAAATTGGCATGCAGGTTGCCTGGGACTTAATCTACAAATTTCTATAGTAATTTATTTCATGCGAATCGCTGTTAAGTGATTACGCTAATTTATGCATAGTTAGTATACGAAATCATACTTTTTTCCTCTAACTTATTTATGGTACAGAAACTCTTTGTGGTGTTCTTAGCCAGTATACATGAAAAAATTGCAATATCAAATCATTTTCTTATGTATTATATTGTTTTTTGCAATTTCTTATGTATTTCTTTGTTTTTACCCTTTGTTATTCATTGTTTTTTTCAATGAAATTTGTTGGGGACTCTTCTGAGATCATAAAAAACATAAAATAAATACATTTAGACCAGCTAAACTATAGATAATCATACATTTCCGAATTTTGGTTAAAAACACAACTTGCATTGACTTTGTACACAAAACCATGTTTTTTAGCAATTTTTGGTCTAACTTGCACTTACATGATGTTGCGTAATTTCCGAACCACGTACCTGGGTGATGCAAAATTGGTCTCAAAAGTTGCGCAAGACTTGAAAGTAAAAAGTCAGCGAGCGGCGCAGTAAAAAAAATTTGCGCGGCAAAAATATCACGCGATTCGTTGAGGGGGGCCTCCAAGGCCCCCCCCCCCGGCCTAGATAGGGTTAAGTACCACATCTGAAACCATTATTACGGTAGCAAGGTTACAGTGACATCACAGAGGAATTTCACCACCAATGCTTGTTAGGGTATCTTTGAATATAATACATACTTTGATAGGTAAAAGGTTCACCGACTGAGATTTAGCTCTTGTCAAAGACGTTTAAAAATCCCAAATACACTCAATGTTACATAATTCAATAACTGCCAAGTTGGATGGAATAATCATAGCCTAGGTAGACATACATGTAGAAGTAACTTTTTCAGAACAGATTATCTCAATTGTGTGCTACTACATTGACTTAGTTACGTTCATACATATACAAATATTTATATGATACTTCAGAGCAGATTATCTGAATGATGTGCTACTACATTGACTTAGTTACGTTCATACAAATATTCATTTGATACTTCAGAGCAGATTATCTAAATGATGTGCTACTACATTGACTTAGCTACGTTCATACAAATATTGATTTCATATTTGTGTGCATACAGGATAGTCTCAAAGCTTTGGAACATGGCTCCAGAAACAGCCTTTGGATATCTTGCCTCATTGAAAAGGTTCATCCGTTTCCTCATAACAGAAGAGGAGGCAAGTGAAGAACTGACTTTTGAGAAAATCACACGTTGCCTTTATCGGTGCGAAGATTTTATGGAAAGTCTGGCTGAACGCATCGTGAACAGTAGTAAGTACTTGTCATCTTTCAGCTCTGTTCATGAGTGAAAAAATTATTCATTGTTTTTGTTTGGTCATTTCTCTTGTGGAAGAACAGGGTTTATAAGATGCAATCTATTTCAAAAGCTCACAGTATCTATGACTTCCTATATTATAATCTAGCTCTCAATGCCTGTACTTTGAAAAGGAAGTAAGGAACATGTATTGAATTTCATTTTTAACGTGCTTACATGTTACATATTGATTTCTCCTTTCAGGCAAGATTTCATACCAAAAGAAATTATGCTCATCTGCTATTTAAACGTGCTATTAATCATATACAAATTTTGCTCTTTTACGGGCAATAACAAAGCGGTTAATTTCAGTTTGTTAAAGATACTGGAAATACCAGTTATGGTAATGATCTCAAAATGAGTTTGAGAATCCAATATTATTACCACCAAAGTGTCTGTATGTGCAATGTATAAATGAAAAATATGTGCCAAATAGCTCTGGAAGAAAATGCTTAATTGCTGAGAAATGAGCAAAATAAGCACAGAACTCTATCGAATGTCAGGTATTTTTCGAAGAAATACTAAGACACTGTCCCACATATGCATTTCTATGTTAGTAATCTTCAGAATTATCAATTTTGAGCTAAGATTTCATGATTTAACCAAGATAAGTTTACATTAATGTACCAGATCTAGATGTATGATATTTTTACAATTGACCTTAATTTCAAAGTAGGTTCGGATATGTATATGGACCTGCATGCTATCAACACCTATTATAACAATCACTCTTTCTTATATTTACTATCCTATCAGGGTCAGCAGGAAGATCAAAGCCCACATCAGAATGAGGATTTAGGTAGAATATTCACACACACTTCAGGTAGGAGAGTGAGGTATGTACACTTTACATACATTCAATGGTGTCGATCTGCAGAAAATTCTATTCATCTGGGGGGAATATGAGGTATTGTACAACGCCTACTTAGCTTGTTTTACATGAGCAAATGGGAGGCTGAATGTCAAACATTTGTATCGTCGCACACAAGACGTACCATCCAAAATGTATTGTTGCACGGCTTTAGGAGGTGACGTCACAATACAATTTAATTTATTGCGCTCAGTAAAAATGAAGGTGCAATATGCGTATAAGCCTACTGGCTAAATGCGCAATGCTGCCCAAGGTCATGTACGCTTGTGGGATTTTGTTTTTGCTTTCAATTTTTTTCTCCCTTTTCAGAGATTACTGCAAGGAAAAACTCTTTGTTTTTTTTTCATATTTTTGCTAAATTCTGAGGCACACAAATAGCGAATATTCTTATTCTTGCAATGGTGCGAGATTTTGCATTTGGTGAAAAAAAGAGACGCTCATAGAGCATCTTTCTTTCACCTCATGCAAAATCTTGCATCATCGCTCTCATGCCTATTTGCTATTTGTATAATAATACAAAGCGCCATCCCCCTAATGAATAGATAGCACAAGCGGATCGATGCCCATGCATACATGTGTGTATTTATGGAATTTAAGGACATATATTTCAAGTTCATTCTTCCATTTTGTCTTAGTAGAAACAAGATTTATACTGATTTTCCCCATGATGATGATGTCATGATGAGGTCATATTTCATGCATTTGAGATATAAGTGTAATCAAATCTCACTGATTATTTGACATTTGACATGAATATTTGGACATGAAAAGGTCAAAGAGCAGTTGGGTAAACACAGGATATACTTTATATCAACATTAAAAACTGACGCATAGATTAAGATTTTAAATTGTCAAAATATTATCAAAATTAAATTTCTTTGAAAGTAGGATACAAGGTTTGTGGAGTATCAGCAATTATGCAAGTAGAATTTATAATCCCTTTGCCAAGATCTGATAAACTTCAGGTCAGTAAACTTTTATGACAAATTTTGCTTATTAGAATTTGAAATCCAGATCAAATCCCATGAAATACAAATTGCTTTCATTGTACAAATCACATGACATGAATGACATTCTACCACATCAAGATCAAAAGTCAACCTTCAATATATCTGAAAGATACTTGCTGTATAGAGCATGTAGTTCATTATGACGTCATCGAGCGTAGTTGTGCTCTATGCTGCACATCGCATTGCTTTCATTGTAGTACACGATGTATATTTCACGTATTCGCGCACGCGCCCTTAATACCATGGTCACATTTGTTCTACGGCAGCTGTACGGCGAGTCGAAAACAGCCGTTTTAACATTTTTTGTCAAACTACATATAGGTGGTTTGAATCAAAATTAATAAAACGGCTGTATTCGACTCGCCGTACAGCCGCCGTAGAACAAATGTGACCATGGTATAACTGTTGAATAGGCTCTCATATTCAAAAGCAAATTTTGTACAGGAGCCTATGAGATATTCGTCGGATTTCGGTCCTTTTTAGGGAAACGCGCCGATACTGCACGGGCAATTCATGCAGACTAAAATTCACGTTTTTAATGCGTCGCTAGAACACTCTATATAGATTTTTGTTCTCTTTCCTTTGAATAATAACAGGTTTCTCAGAGTGGAGGAGGCTTGGCAATGGTCTGGGATTATGTTCTAAATGGATTATGATGGAAGTAATATCAGATGAAAGAGGAGATTCTAAGATTTACATTGGTAGGTCATTTGTCTATTTTATTTGTGATTAAGTTATGATAAATCATCGCTAAATCTCGGTTTTGTTTTTTCTGGGACGCACTGTATATATATATATATGTATATATATATATATATATATAAATTTTTTTCTTTTTCCTTTGAATGATAACAGGTTTGCCAGAGTGGGGGAGGCTTGGCAATAGTCTGGGATTATGTTCTAAATGGATTATGATGGTACTATGATGGCAGACAACTGATACAAGCACTACTGTATTCAAGATGAATATATGCAGAGATAGAGGTAAAAGTAAATGATTAGTGTTGGATGGCTCTGAACAGGAATCAAGATGAATGTACATGTATGCAAACATAGAGGTAAAAGTGAATGAATAGTGTTGGATGGCTCAGAACAGGATACCAGAAATATTCCATGAGTTAGGGAATATTGGTTGAATAGTGATTAGCTTAATATTAGATTTAACAAGAGAATATTTTGGGTATCAAATGAAGAAAAGCCATCTAATATAATTATTGTTTTAAAAGATGCAGACTAGACCAAAAAGTGGAATTGGCAAACCGTATATAATCAAAAGCTTATAAACTGCAAAACAACAATAAACTTTATGCATTTTCACAGATTACCAGCCAAGTATTTTGCTTCAGAATAGCTCCAATTATCAGGCCTTTTCATTGGGCTCAAGACTGTGATGTCATGTTGTGTTAAAAGCATTGTGATTCCATAGGTTTATGCGCAGAAAAATGTGATGATTTTTCTGCCGTTAAGATGACTCATTTGGTTTTCTTCACTTCCATCACATAGAGGTATCATAAATGTCTTTTTCTGCAAGTTTGAATTGATGACAATTTTATGTCCCTATTATTAGCTGCAGCTTTCCAGTTTTATCTGCATTCAGATCATGTATTATAGCAACTTTTCCAAACATAGCAATTTAGGCCCAATAAGATCCAAATAAAGAAATCACAAAAATTCTAGTGAAGACTTTAACTGTTTCATACAATCATGTGTCATGACCTAATGGTTTTATGTCTCTCCACTGCATATAACAAGGTACAGGTTCAAATCCCACCATGGCTCCAACGTCTTTTGGCAAGACACTAATGGGGTGTTGCAAGAAACTTGCGATCAATTGCAAGTCTATTTTCATTCCTGAAATCAAGCATATGCCATTCATTTTAATAGTTCCATATTTGTGATTGATTGCATCTGCTTTATGAAACAAGGGGTGTAATCTGATTTGCTATAGTTAAAAGTGATCAATCAATTGTAAAATTGCAGTAGAATGTTAACAAATATTTTCTTGCAACACCCCCAAAGACTGATAAAAATTGCCAGTGTAAAAAGTCTTTTAGTAAATTTATATTATAGTTTTATATTTATGATATATAGTTTTTTATACATATTTATTTGTATAGTTTTATAGTTTATATCGTAATTTATACTATACTATATTTCAAAATTTTCATGCTAATTGTGAATTATAAATTGTCATTTCTCAACAGGATTACATAACAAGAAGCGCTCAGGACTGACAGGTTTGCTGGACTGCTGTTCCCATTCCACATGGAGCCATGTTTGGCAAATCGTTAATATCAGATCATAAATTGAGTATTCTGTGATGATATGATACCTTGAGTTAAATACTAAATGGTCTTCAATGATTATACTCACGCTTGTAAATTTGTGAACTCAGTTCCTTGTAGAATAGGGTATTGACTATTTAGAATAACCAGGAGAGATTTTTTTTAATCTAAAAAATCTGTGGGATACATACTCCTTGTGATAGATGATGAATAAACTTGAAAGCATTGGTATGTTAGGAGTAATATCTTCTACTCAGTACAAAATTATTCAGGAAGCCAGGGTAACTTTGTAGAACGGGTGTTACATGTTTGTGCTCACTGCACTTTGTTCTTGTTATTAGTCTCGCTGCCGAGATTTGGATCCTTTGAAGTTTATGAATTTGATTAATAGGGAGACTGTGCAATGAGCTATTACAAAAATCAGTGCATGACATTACAAGAGCATGAACTATTTTTCTTTTGTCTTAAAATTTGTACTTTAGAAAGGTAGTTAGCTACCCACTTTAGACTTTTGTACTTGTGGTCGGTGACAGACCCATTAAATGTGGACTGTTTGTTTTTTCCGTTTGAAGTAAAAAAGGAACACAATAGAAGGGTTGTTTACCAAAACAATCAGGGTATACAATATAATATCTGTGCATCATTCAAATAAATATGTGTACTGTAATCTACGATAGCAAGACATTGTGCAATGTTAGAGCAACCTGCAAGAGACAAAATGTAAAGAATATTTAATGTTTTCTGCTCAATATTGTCCATATCTGGCATTTTGGGGACAAAATTGCTTTTTAATTTTGTTTTAAATTCAGGTTCAAATCTTTTTATCTCTGTCTTTAGCAATTATTAAAGTCCATGATATCTGACAAGGCTTCTTCATACGATGTTACCCAATATTGAATGGTATGCAGATATTGAAGTATGTAGCCTACTAATTTAGATCTTTTAGCATATGGTTAATTTCTTAGACTTTTTGTATGCTTCCTTGGAATACCAATCTATGATAGTCAAGTCTAACCGCTTCATTTACCAGGTGACACGACTGGTATGTTTCATTAGCGTACAATTGGGAAAGCTTTTATTACATTGCCTACTTTAAACTAATTGGCTATAATTTAACCCATTGCTAAATACTGATCATGACGGGACACCTTGGTATTCTTTAAATGGGATAACAAGCATATTTTAGAATAACATGAATAATCGTGCTCATTTGCTCTGGATTATTTCAGCAAGAAAAGACTTATGTGTTATCATGCTAGTAATATAATAATAATAATAATAGAGAGTATTTCTAAAGCGCCAAATCCACATTGATTATGTGCTCAAGGCGCTGCGAAAAGGAAATAAGAGAAAATTTCAGGAAGGGACAAAGATAAAAAGAATGACAGTCATGACAATGAAAGGAAACTACTGGAAGGCAATTTTAAACAAATGGGTTTTTAGAGTAATTTTGAAATTATCGATATTTGAAATACTACGAATGGAATATGGCAACTGATTCCATAAGGATGGCCCAGCATGTGCAAATGACTGATCCCCCCATGATTTCTTGGATTTAGGAACTGTAAGCAATTTAGAATCAGAAGATCTTAAACGTCGAGGATTGTATGGCATCAACAAATTAACATTATATTCTGGGGAAGATCCATGGATACAGTGACAAACTAACAATAATAACTTAATTACAATACGGTACTCGATGGGTAACCAATGCAGTGAGGACAGAACTGGAGTTATGTGAGTAGAGCGTCTGATAAGGGTAACAATACGGGCTGCAGAATTCTGTAATTTTTGTAAGCGTGAGAGTTGGGATTGTGGAAGGTGAAACAAAAGAGTTAGTCTTTACATGTTAGTGTCTTTACATGTTAGTCTTTTACTGCTGAAAATCAGTTCAGTTATCCATACTGACTGTATGTACTATTAGAACAGAGGTGTCTGGTGACAGTTTGAGGGGATAAAGTCATCTGTAAGATTACTTTGTATTTGGCGTATGTAAACCATCATGTAGAGTGGCAAAGTGTGGATTGACGCCTTGTCAAAGGATGCTAGGCCATGGTGGGATTCGAACACTCGACCCTCTGATTACAAGGCAAGAGTCAGAACCGCTACACCACGGCGCTTCCACAGTTTCGTAATATCTGATTATAAATTGAATGTTCTGTGATGATATGACACCTTGGCCCGTATTCTAAAGTCAGGTTTAACTTCAACTCAGGTTTAAAGTGGTTTAAGTATGGAAAGCCAATTGTTACATAAATTACTAACAGTAGAGATATCATATTTCAGCTCATTTGGTTCTCAAATCATTCATAATTATATTATATAGGAAATATAAAAAGATGATTGTCTTCACCATTGAAGAATCAGGAAAGAGCACAATAAACATAAAAATATACAACTTAAAATTTTTTTGACATTTTTGGCTTCCCATAATTATAGCAGAATTAGACCTAGGTCTAAGTTAAACCCGACTTCAGAATACGGGCCCTTGAGTTCAATACTGAAGGTTCTTAAGTGATTATACAGCATAAGCCTCTTATCAGCTTTGTTCCAAAACTCACTGCTGAGCAGAGGACACCTTGATAGAACAAATGCTGTAGAACTGGGTATTGACTGTTCAGAATAACCAGAAGAGATTTGTTGTTTGATCTCAATTATCTTTGGGATATGTACTCTTCCTTGTGATAGATGGTGAATAAGCTTGAAAGCATTGGTATGTTAGGAGTAATATCTTCTACTCAGTACAAAATTATACAGGAAGCCAGGGTAACTTTGTAGAACGGGTGTTACATGTTTGTGCTCACTGCCCTTTGTTTTTGTTATAAGTCTCTCGCTGCCGAGGTTTGGATCCTTTGAAGTTTATGAATTTGATTAATAGGGAGACTGTGCAATGAGCTATTACAAAAATCAATGCATGACATTACAAGAGCATGAACTATTTTTCTTTTGTCTTAAAATTTGTATTTACTTTAGAAAGGTAGTTAGCTACCCACTGTAGACTTTTGTACTTGTGGTCGGCGACAGACCCATTAAATGTGGACTGTTTGTTTTTTCCCTTTAATGTAAAACAGAACACAATAGAAGGGTTGTTTACCAAAACAATCAGGGTATACAATATACCTTCTGTGCATTATTCAAAGAAATATGTGTACTGTAATCTCAAATCTACGATAGCAAGACATTGTGCACTGTTTGAGCAACCTGCAAGAGACAAATTGTATAGAATATTTTACATGTCTTCTAAAAATTTACCATATCTGGCATTTTAGGGACAAAATTGCTGTTTCATTTTTTTTAAATTCAGGTTCGAGTCTTTTTATCTGTCATTAGCAATCATTAAAGGCCTTGATTAGTGACAGGTCTTTTTCAGGTGATGACATCCAATATTGAATGGTGTATAGATGTTGAATTATGTAGCTTACTATTTAAGACCGTTCAGCATATGATTAATTTCTTTAAAAACTTTTTGTATGCTTCCTTGGAATACCAATCTATGATAGTCAAATCTAACCGCTTCATTTACCAGGTGACACGACTGGTAGGGCTGGTATGTTTCATTAACGTACAATTGGGAAAGCTTTCATTACATTGCCTACTTTAAACTAATTGGCTTTAATTTGACCCATTGCTAAATACCGATCATGACGGGATACCTTGGTATTATTTAAATGGTATAACAAGCATATTTTAGAATAACATGAATAATCATTAGAGTAAACAATTATTTTGTCTTGCGAAGTTGTTGAAACTGTCTACAAGTTTCAACCACTTCGCGAGACAACCAAATAATCATCTACTCTATTAGATTCACCGCCATGATGAACATCTATAGAATGAATAATCATGCTTGTTTGCTCTGGATTATTTTAGCAAGATAAGAGTTGATTATGTATACCAGTAATTCAGTGTTATCTTACATGTTAGTCTTTTACTGTTGAAATTCAATTAAGTTATCGATACTGACTGTGTTTACTATTAGAATTATGGTGACAGTTTGAGGTGAATAAGTCATCTGTAAGAAAACTTTGTATTTGGAAGTATGTAAACCATCATGTAGGACCAATTTGAATTAAAACAGTCAGTTTACATGTCGTCATATGATCGAGGCATTTTATGATCTAAGGTGGGCAAAAAATGAAAATCTGTTTTTTGGTTTTTTTTTTGTTTATTTCAAAGTAATTCTGCATTTGCTCATTTCTAATCCGGAACCATTAATATCAACTCAATATCCCTTTTTTCTTTTTTAATTTTTTTTTACAAATGAATATACTCATGATTCTTTTTCTTACTAGATTCAGTTCTATTTGTACAACTTTTGTTTAATGTAATATGATTTGATCTCCAGACACTTCCTGTACATGGGACAGGGTAGACCTTGCATTCATGTGTACATGTGTATGTCTATTTTAATGAAAGACAGTTCTTTTCACATCGTGTTGATACAGTACTACCAAGGAGTTGGTTTTTATCCTACTAAATATGATTTTTAAGGGGATAGTGAGACTGAATATAATTTCGCCTTTGAAATAGGGTTTTTGAGACTTTTTTGTATTTTTTTCAAAATTTGAAACAAAAATACGATTTTAAACTGGAAAATATGATAAAAAGAAATCATTATTTTTTTCTCCCAAATTGTGGTTGACATCTCTGGTGATGGATGTGTTTTCTGTGTAATTTTTAAAATGTTTTTGCCTGAATTCTTGCTAGTATTGATGTAACAGCCAAGATCAGGGGGATGAGAGAGGGATGCTGTACTTTGTTTTACTGCCGTCCTCCTTCGCCTTCAAAGTGATATTTGAAATACAGGTAGTCCAGTAAAGTACTATTCTTTTATACCAATATGTACATTTTATAAATTATTTCATGCTGACGTTTTGCAAAGAATTCTAATAAAGATATTTGAAGCAAAAAAAAAAAATATATATATATTGTAATGGCAGTATTATTCAGTAGCCTCCCACTTTGGATTGTATCTACATTCCTGATTTTATTGGTGTTTGTGGTTGTTCTTTTTAATGATAACTTCATCTTACCCTAAAAATAATTGATAACTTGCTACTTGGTGGAAACTCATTCGAACTCGAGATGACATTACTTTTGGGGTGATAACCATTTCTTTTTTGTTTTGTTTTTTGCTTGTCAAATTTATTTTGGTCGAAAAGACCTTCCATTTTGGGGTGATAACCTTTTTCCCCCTTTTTTTTTGGCTTGTCAAATTTTCCATCCCCGGTCCCTCTGCCTTTGGGTAGAGATTTCCGTCCATGTTAGGGAGGGAGATGTAAAATTGATGAGTAAGAAGAACATAGATTCAGGAAGAGATACATGTATGGTGCAGGAGGAAGGCAATAAGGTTGTTCTGAAAGAGGAGGATGCCCAAGTCAGAAATAATTGGAAAGAGAGGGTGTCATCTTGGTAGGAGAGTAGGAGAGTCCAGTAATCCTTCATTAGAGGAAAAATGATGAATGAAATATGATGATGATGAATACAATGGTAACCATGACGGCAGTGATGATGATGGTATTGATGGCCTTGGTGATGATCATGAGATGTTGATGGTGTTGATCAAGATCATGACGATAGTGATGTGATGATCGTTGTCTTCTGTCTTAACCCATACCACTGATGTTTTGAATAAACAGTGTACCCAAATTTGAAATTTAGTTCAGCATGTGATGTTGCTTCTTATACATGTACTTAAGTTTATCTCGTGTGCAATTTGTATCCCGCAATTTCATTCAAAGTGCCAAAAATGAATGAAAAAATGACTAAAATCTTCATTGGACATACACAAATTTCCTTTAAAAATTCTTAGAAATCAATTCATAACGCGACTGGTATATGTGATTATTTCTATGTAAAAAATTCTGATATACTTCCCCCAATAATTCACCTTGAGAAAAATGAAAAATTACCATTTATCATCTCCACATGATAATCTTTGAAAAATAAAGACCAGTAGGCTATATACAGACTGAATTGCAAAAACAAAATGTTATAAGAAATAAAGGGAAAGGCTTTAAGCGCTCGCTTGCTTCGCCTGCTTGCATTTTAAGTATCCCAACCAATGACGCATTTGCTTTAATGTAATTTTAAGGAATATAGCATTTTGTAATAGCTGAAAACTTATTTTCGGCTCTCTCGCTCATATCACTCGCAGAATGACAAGAATGACAAAATTGCGAGGTCAAAGTTTTAAGTCCCCTATTTTATTGAAAGCCATTCCCTCAGCTCGAAATGGATCCGACCACCATACCAGATTATATCCGTTTTCATACGGGCAAAAAAAAAGGGAAGAAGAAAAAATCGGCTCCCATCATCTTTCTGTGCTTTTGTGGCTTTAAAATCTAAATTCTATTTTTTGTTGTCTCTCTTAAAACAATCATGTTGATTTGTTTGATTAATCTATACCTCTCACACGATTTCCCAACGTGATAAATAATCACCAACATGACCAAGGAACGATTTTTTTTTCTACAAGGGGGTGTTGACGTAAATTTGAAAAGCAAAAAGGGGTTAATTTCGCTACAAAATGGAGGTCAAATCGGTCCCGAGAAATTTGAAAGCGCCCCACCCTAAAAAAAGAAGAAAAGAAAGAAAGAAAAGGTTTTACTACAAAATGAAGGGCATTTCGGTTGATTTTTTAAAAGTTTTTACACATCTTTCAGAATACCTGCATGGGAGTTGCCTATGGAGAATAATACACTCATCACCCCCCCCCCGGCACACCTGCTTTCCAGGGCTATGTAAATAATAATTTTTAACGATTTTTTAAAAGGCGCCTCTTGTAGCCTAGCCACGCAAAAAACATAGGCACCGCTTGACCCCCCCCCCCCTTTTGCCAAACCTGGATCCGTCTATACCCATGATCATGGTGGCAATTGCTCAGCCGAGTTGACTATTTTGAACTCGGAGTGAACCCAAAGGCATTAATATTTTCTGATTTTATTTGATCTTCATTCCAATGCGTTAGTAAATAGATTATCTGGGCTCAGTTTACCAAGTGTCGTAAAAAGTTGCACTCAGACATGATACTCTATCTGTTTAATAAGTGTATACTCCCGGTGTATACTTAACAGAGAAACAAAAATCATTTCGTGACTTGGCAGAGATAAGACAAATTAGGCCTATAATAAAGAAAACCGCGGATCCTCCTTGATATTTTTCATTTGAAGGGGTGCATAGATCGGACAGGCCTGAAGAAAGGTCATCGGTCCAAAATAGAGGATATTTTTTCTTCCCAAAATCTTGACAAAGCAAAAAAAAAACCAAAACACACACAAAAACGAAACATTAGAAAAAAAAAACCCAAAAAAGAATAAGGTTATCGTTCCGAAATGAACGCATTTACGGTGGTGCGCTATTCTTTTTTCCTATTTTTTACGGTGTGTCCCACCTCCTGGAACCACACCTGACAAGTATATGCCTACCTACCTGTGCATAAAGAATTGGAGACAATTATTGTCTTCCTATAATCATGAAAATTAGGAAAACCCAGGGGCGGCGCTACATGGGGTGGGGCGAGTCAGGCGACTACCTAGCTCCTATGATTTTTTTTCAGGATTAAGAGAGAAAGAGGGAGGGGGTACTCAAGAAAGAAGAAACATTGAAGGAAAGTAAGGTGATTTAATTTTTAGGCCTATCAAAAACAAATGCTCTTAAAATCCATTCTAAAGCAAAATAAATTATAAACTTAAAACTGAGAATTCCTTCAACATAATATTTATCAGATGATCTGTCAACTTTGATTGATTTTTGATTGGCTGAGATCGCATGCACTGTTACCGTGATAACTGATAAAAAGAACTTTGTGGGATAAAACAAGTCATTTCATGAAACGCTCACTTGTGATAGTACAGTGGTGATGAGATAGGTCTACGCACATTTAATTTTGAAACACGAAAACATTTTGTAATTCATTTTATCGAGACATGATAGAGAGTCTCTTGAACCTTTGTACAGAGTATTATAAAATCAAGGCCAATGTAAGTTCAAGTAAACATATCTCGTTTATTTCATGCAAACGAAGTACTTGTCTGCGTGACAAAATTTTTAAGGGGCGGAGAGGGGGGTGCCAAAAAATGGAGCTGGTTCGGTTTGAATTTAAATGTCTAAAATCAACGTGTAAGACAGAGAAAGGGCATATAATAAAGAGAAAAAGAAAGAGAGAGAGGGGGGGGGTAAATATATTGTGGGTGGGGAAGGGGGGGGGGGGGGGTTGCAGGAGAAGAGACTCCGACCGGGCGTTAGCAGTTATCAGCAAAATCGTGACGAGCTAGGTATCATAAAATCATAAAATCATTTTTAACAAGTCTGTTTCAAATTAGTTTTACCACTACAACTCTATCTTTCATCGGAATAGAACGCCGTTTCAATCTGCTTTTGACTATACACAGCGAAATCATGGTTTCTATTCAAACATCTTGTGTTTTGTTACTTTTAGTTGTATTATATTCAGGATTTTCAAAGACAGATGGTGAGAAGATAGTGCTTTTGAAATATTTTGAATGTGACTAAGTTTTAAGTTGTTGTAATTCTCTCTTCAAATTAAATATAGGTCCAGATGTTCGGTCAATTTGCAAAATAAAATAGCGCTCTGTTGCCATTTTATAGCTCCTTTTACTGACATCTACTTATTTTCATATAAATCAAAGATTTATTCATTACATGTTCTATCCTATTTGCGATTTTTTTAATGCGTGAAGCAGATAATTTTCTGTTGAAAAATATTCGTACGTGTGTTTTTATCTTTCGTTGAGTTATGAACATATATTTCCTTTGTTTCTTCATCCATTACTACCTTCAGTATTAAAAAAAATTAGCATATCATATCATATCATATCATATATCATATCATATATATCATGTCATATCATATCATATATCATATCATATATATCATATCATATCATATATCATATCATATCATATATATCATATCATATCATATCATATCTATCATATCATATCATATCATATATCATATCATATCATATCATATATATCATATCATATCATATCATATATCATATCATATCATATCATATCATATATATCATATCATATCATATCATATATCATATCATATCATATATATCATATCATATCATATCATATCTATCATATCATATCATATCATATATCATATCATATCATATCATATATATCATATCATATCATATCATATCATATATCATATCATATCATATCATATATATCATATCATATCATATCATATCATATCATATCATATATCATATCATATCATATCATATCATTTTATCATTTTTATCTTTATTTTTGAATACTGACTTATTTAACGATCGATTTTTTTTTCCAATGACCCATGTGAGAATAAATTTCAAAATCTCTATAATCACATGCCTAATTTACTAGTATCCAAAACCACATGCCTAATTTACTAGTATCCAATTTTTCGTTATTCAATTGTTGTTGGCTCTCACATTCTCAGTAACTATAAACTGCCCATATTTGCCTACATAAATCTTGACTTACAAACTTTAACTGTTTTTAATTTATGTGTTCACAATATTCTCTTTTGTCTTTAATCTAAGCACTCACAACGAGTATGTTTACTGGTACTACAGCCATCATGCTGGGTAAGACATCATCTTTTAGAGTTTCATTACACATTGGCCCTTATTCTGAAGTAGGGTTTCACCATAAAGATGTATACTAATTACGCGTTATTAGTATATATCTCTATCGGTTTCACTAAGACCATTAAGTCCGGGGTTCGATCCCCGGCCGCGGCACTTATGCCCGTGAGCAAGGCATTTAATCTACGATGCTCTTTTATCCTGCTTTCAAATAAATGGAAATGCTATATGCATTATTGGTAACTAGGTGTGCACTTGTTTGTTAAAAAAAAAAAAAAAATTAATTCTGTGCTAAAATTATGGAAAGCCAAAAGTTAAAAAATTATGTTTATATTGTATATTTCTTATGTTTACTATTTGGATTCATTTTTCTTTCATTATGAAAAAAAAATACTTCAGTTATCATTCCAAGCCAATTATGAACAATTTGGGTGTCATAATAACGTGAATGTGTACTGTTAAGGATTTCTGCTCCAATTGGCTCTCCATAGTTAAACCACAACTTTCAATCAGGGTTTAATTTAAACCCGAGTTCAGAATAAGGGCCATAGTGTAGAGACATATGCTTTCGAGTGGATCTGATTCGATCATGGACCAGAGTATAGCAGGTCCATGATTCGATCTAGTATAGATTCTGAGTGGCTTAGATCTGGTTTGGACGGGAGTGTGCGGCTGATGGTTCAAAACCCATACCCATATTTACGGGCCATTTTGGCTAAAAAGGTACCCATTATTAGGAATCTATTAAAATTGGACAGGCAACAACAAAACGAGAAAAGAAAAAAAGATAATTCCCCCAAATTGGAGGAGAATATGGACCCATGTTTAAGGCCAGTATCTAAGAATTGGGGCTAAGTTTAGGTATTTTCCAGCATAAAACCATGCCCCATGTTTAGGGATTTCTTCTAAAGAGAGACCAATTCCAGCGGCACATCCCCGGGCACCACCACTATACGAGAAATATTCAAGCTCATTTTGGCGTCATATTTAGTGAAGTATAATCGACAGAAGTTTATTCTCCAGCAGATCCTATCCTTTAGATTAGAATTTTATTAGAATACTAGAATAGCTTGTAATACTTATCCCTCTTAAAAACACCGAATCTACTTGTATGGATGTGATAAAAGTAATACTCATCATTTACTGCAAACTTTTCAGGAAGCACGGAAGACGCAATGACGTCATCTCAATCAACTGAATCAGGTAAACAACACTGGTGGTGGTGATGATGATGATGATGATGGTGGTGG